>NC_134673.1:1655721-1865721 GCF_030463565.1 Pelecanus crispus | reverse complement strand
CCTAACCCTAACCCTAACCCTAACCCTAACCCTAACCCTAACCCTAACCCTAACCCTAACCCTAACCCTAACCCTAACCCTAACCCTAACCCTAACCCTAACCCTAACCCTAACCCTAACCCTAACCCTAACCCTAACCCTAACCCTAACCCTAACCCTAACCCTAACCCTAACCCTAACCCTAACCCTAACCCTAACCCTAACCCTAACCCTAACCCTAACCCTAACCCTAACCCTAACCCTAACCCTAACCCTAACCCTAACCCTAACCCTAACCCTAACCCTAACCCTAACCCTAACCCTAACCCTAACCCTAACCCTAACCCTAACCCTAACCCTAACCCTAACCCTAACCCTAACCCTAACCCTAACCCTAACCCTAACCCTAACCCTAACCCTAACCCTAACCCTAACCCTAACCCTAACCCTAACCCTAACCCTAACCCTAACCCTAACCCTAACCCTAACCCTAACCCTAACCCTAACCCTAACCCTAACCCTAACCCTAACCCTAACCCTAACCCTAACCCTAACCCTAACCCTAACCCTAACCCTAACCCTAACCCTAACCCTAACCCTAACCCTAACCCTAACCCTAACCCTAACCCTAACCCTAACCCTAACCCTAACCCTAACCCTAACCCTAACCCTAACCCTAACCCTAACCCTAACCCTAACCCTAACCCTAACCCTAACCCTAACCCTAACCCTAACCCTAACCCTAACCCTAACCCTAACCCTAACCCTAACCCTAACCCTAACCCTAACCCTAACCCTAACCCTAACCCTAACCCTAACCCTAACCCTAACCCTAACCCTAACCCTAACCCTAACCCTAACCCTAACCCTAACCCTAACCCTAACCCTAACCCTAACCCTAACCCTAACCCTAACCCTAACCCTAACCCTAACCCTAACCCTAACCCTAACCCTAACCCTAACCCTAACCCTAACCCTAACCCTAACCCTAACCCTAACCCTAACCCTAACCCTAACCCTAACCCTAACCCTAACCCTAACCCTAACCCTAACCCTAACCCTAACCCTAACCCTAACCCTAACCCTAACCCTAACCCTAACCCTAACCCTAACCCTAACCCTAACCCTAACCCTAACCCTAACCCTAACCCTAACCCTAACCCTAACCCTAACCCTAACCCTAACCCTAACCCTAACCCTAACCCTAACCCTAACCCTAACCCTAACCCTAACCCTAACCCTAACCCTAACCCTAACCCTAACCCTAACCCTAACCCTAACCCTAACCCTAACCCTAACCCTAACCCTAACCCTAACCCTAACCCTAACCCTAACCCTAACCCTAACCCTAACCCTAACCCTAACCCTAACCCTAACCCTAACCCTAACCCTAACCCTAACCCTAACCCTAACCCTAACCCTAACCCTAACCCTAACCCTAACCCTAACCCTAACCCTAACCCTAACCCTAACCCTAACCCTAACCCTAACCCTAACCCTAACCCTAACCCTAACCCTAACCCTAACCCTAACCCTAACCCTAACCCTAACCCTAACCCTAACCCTAACCCTAACCCTAACCCTAACCCTAACCCTAACCCTAACCCTAACCCTAACCCTAACCCTAACCCTAACCCTAACCCTAACCCTAACCCTAACCCTAACCCTAACCCTAACCCTAACCCTAACCCTAACCCTAACCCTAACCCTAACCCTAACCCTAACCCTAACCCTAACCCTAACCCTAACCCTAACCCTAACCCTAACCCTAACCCTAACCCTAACCCTAACCCTAACCCTAACCCTAACCCTAACCCTAACCCTAACCCTAACCCTAACCCTAACCCTAACCCTAACCCTAACCCTAACCCTAACCCTAACCCTAACCCTAACCCTAACCCTAACCCTAACCCTAACCCTAACCCTAACCCTAACCCTAACCCTAACCCTAACCCTAACCCTAACCCTAACCCTAACCCTAACCCTAACCCTAACCCTAACCCTAACCCTAACCCTAACCCTAACCCTAACCCTAACCCTAACCCTAACCCTAACCCTAACCCTAACCCTAACCCTAACCCTAACCCTAACCCTAACCCTAACCCTAACCCTAACCCTAACCCTAACCCTAACCCTAACCCTAACCCTAACCCTAACCCTAACCCTAACCCTAACCCTAACCCTAACCCTAACCCTAACCCTAACCCTAACCCTAACCCCTAACCCTAACCCTAACCCTAACCCTAACCCCTAACCCTAACCCTAACCCTAACCCTAACCCTAACCCTAACCCTAACCCCTAACCCTAACCCTAACCCTAACCCTAACCCTAACCCTTAACCCTAACCCTAACCCTAACCCTAACCCTAACCCTAACTCTTGCCAGGCAAATGAAAAACAAAGATGCAGAAAGAGGAAACTGTCCTGTGCAGAGCGGGGTGAACGTGTGCCCAAAAGTAAGCGGCAAAAGTCAGAAGCGAGCATTCTGGTGATCCGGAATCGCGAAAGAAATGCAATGAATGCAAGAAGAAAGAGAAATCCAAAGAGAACTCTGGAGAGGAGCACGCAGAAGTAAGCAATGTTTGCAGCGTCACCAGCAAATGTTGCCTCACTCTTGCCAGGTGTTTCAGGCGATCAAAACAATAAAATTGCCATCATAACCAGACCCAGTCCTGAGTGGTGCTTCTGATTTCTGTAGAGTGTTTGACCATGCAAGAAAGAACAGAGGGGTTCAGGGTGTTTTTGAAATTGTGTAACTCGAGACTTCCTTTATGAAAGCACCCTTGTGATCCAGAAGGGTGGAAGCTTTCTACACCTGCTGAGCATATTAAATTAGCATGTAGAGATCTCAGGGAAAAAAATGCCCAGGAACAAAGCATCTCCAGTGCTGCTCAATTAGAGGCTCAGGTCACCTGCGTGTGATTCACGTTGTCTTCTCCCAGGTGTGACATCTGGTGCAAGAGACACAAGGACACCAAGGCATTACAAGCATTGCCACTGACGGTCCCTCCAACAGGGTCATCTTGTTAAGACGATGGGTTTCCACTCTTTTTACTCCTTGTTTTGGTGAAGAAGCTGGTTTCCTGGCAAACCTGGGCAGTGGAGTCTGAGTAAAAAAGAACGCTTCACGCTGAAGATGCTTCTGCAGTGTCCCACAAGAGCTACAGTTCATACGCCTTCTGGCCTCTTTCCAAGCCTGTCGCAAGGCGTTCTACATATGAAATCAGTTTCTGAGGCATAACCAAGGCAGAAATGTGTAGGCATTTCTCCTCGCACAAAGTATAAACCACCTAGCTCCCAAGCCTGCCATGACTCACTGCAAAAGGCGCGAAAGTGCTTCTCCATCAGCATCGGCTTTCATCTCCAAATGCCAGCGCTTGGGACTACCATGACCTCTAGAAATCGAATCCAGCGAGAGAGGCCTTGGGAATGGGGATGTGAGCAGGAACAGGGTCCAGGTGAGCAGTCAAGCACAGGGATCTTTCCTGGCAGCAGTCATCCTCGGGTGACCTGTGTAAAAGTCAGTTCTTTGCTGGCCTAGGAGAGAGGCAAGGACACCTTAGCACAGAATTACCAAGGGAATTTGTTCTCTTTATTTAGCTATGCATATTGCACCTGCATAAAGCTGTTCTCTATGCCTGCCCTATCATCTTCTCAGGCACATACCACATCAAAAACCACCTTCACGAATCACACAGAAACTCCTGCCCTCAGCTCCTCAGCCACCAGTAACATCACAAGCACCTGAAACAGCAACAGGCTGGTTCTGGCCACGAGTGACATCACAGACACCTAAGCAGGCGATGCATCTTTTCCTAGCTGTCTGCTGCTCAGTCACAAGTGATATCGCCAGCATCTGCACAAGTCATTTAAAAACTCCTGCCCTAGCGGTTGCTCGGCAGCAGGTGACATCACAAGTACCTGCAGCAGAAGCCAGGTTCCTGCTTCTTCCGCAGCAGCTGCTCTGCCACCAGTGTCTTCCCAAGGACCTGCACAGGATGAACATCCTCACTTTCCACACGCCCTCTTCTTCCCCTCCGTCTCTATCTTGTCTCCTGTCTCTCCGGGCTCTTCTCTGCCAGGCCCTTTTCTCACTCACTCCATGACCTCCCAATGCCTTTCACTGTTACTGTGCTTCTGTGGCAGATGTTACCTTGAAAGCACTGTCCCAGCCATGTCCCCTGCACCTATTTCTCTTCTCCCTCTGCTTTGTGCTCTGGCTGTTTGATGCACTTTTTGACCTCAGAGGCCCTTTTGCCCTGGCTCCCTCCTGCTCTTCAACCCTGTTCCTGCAAGAGAACTGCCAAGCGGTCGCTGTCTCCTCCAGGGCATCTTACCTGCATCTCTCTGACCTGGACAGCTGCTGGGAACTGTCACCATCAGCCCCAGCTGTGCTTCTCCTGGAGAAGGCTTCTCCTTGCACAGGCTCAGCTCTGGGTGTGCTTGGTGTGGAACAGCGTTCCTGAAGGACAAGAGTAAGACTCACAGTAACTCCTGGGCAATGTCCTGCTGGGAGAGCTGATTTGCAGGCAGCTCTCCCAGCTTGGCAACAAGCCCCAAGGCTGCTCCAGGGGTGCTCCCTGTTCCCCAGCTCAGCCACAGGTCCCACATCTGCCGCTCTTGTTACCAAAAGGGATTTGCTTGCCTTTTTCTTTTCTTCTAGTTCATGCACAGGCACTGGGAAAAAAGGCAGCAGAAGCACGCGCTAGCTAAAACCCCTTTCTATTGTTAGCAGTAAAGGTGCTCTCAGCTGGGAGCATGAGGAGGTCACCGTGTTACATTTCTTGATTCCTTATGTGAAATCTTAAGACTATTCATATACTCATTTTTACAATTTACATAACCTATTGGCTTTGGCCATGATATTGTCTGTTACCATTCACTTTTGAGTATTTGTACACGTGAACCCTCTGTGCAAGGGTGCTTAATGCACATTTCTTAGCTGAGTTTACATAATTTTGTTGCAACTTTGCTGCTTTCAGCCAGTTTGGTCTGGTTTCTTCCAGCAGCAAACCCACTTGGGTAGGAGAGGTCACGGTCTCCTATCCAAGTGGTCTCCTATCAATGGATAGATAATAATGGCCTATATATTTTAATCCCAGTTGGTCCTCAAAAAGAATTCATCAAATTCCTAATAGACACCGGTTCACAAATTTCAATATTGACACAACAGGATGCTGAGAAGCTGAGTATATGACCCAGATGGCAAAGAGTTAAAATTACTGGCGTGAACGGAGCAATTTGTCAAACTGCAAAGGTTAATTTATGGCTCCGGGGAGAAAAACGCATGCTGTCTACCCATTTTGCAGTGAAAAATCATAATGGAAGTATTTTGGGCTTTGATGTTTTGAATGGCCGAACATGGCGCCTCCCAGACGGTGGGATGTGGTGCTTTGGTTCAAATATTAATCCTAACCCCGATAAAGATCAGGAGGCTACAGTGGGTTTACTCTGCGCAGCCCCTGCACTCCCTAATTCAAAAGCTACTAACGTACCACAATACCCAATTTCTGCTGCAGCACGAAATGGAATTTCTAAAGTCACAGGTGATTTAGAAAAACGACAAATTATCTCCAGAACCCACTCCCCACACAATTCACCAGGCTGGCCAGTCTGAAAGCTGGATGGGAGATGGCGTCTGACAATTGATTATAGGCGTCTAAATGCCAACACAGCTCCACTAACGGCTGCAGTCCCCAATATTGCAACCTTAACAGCCACACTACAGGCAGCTGCACACCCATGCATGGCAGCGCTAGATGTGAAAGGGATGTTCTTTATGGGCCCCTCGCAGGAGGAGGAGAAAGACAGATTTGCTTTTACCTGGGAAGCTATACAATATACCTTTAACAGACTCCCACGGGGATATAAACGCTCACCTACACTTGCTCATGCTGCGCTTGCTGAACTGTTGCAAACAGTCACACTTCCTCACAACGTGAAACTATACCAATATATAGATGATATTCTGATCAGAGGACATTCCCCTGAGGAGGTAGGGGAAGCAGCAGCAGCAGCAGGGCAAGCGCTACATAAAGCAGAAGTTTCAATCCCACCTGAGAAGTGTCAGAAACCAAGCAGAGAGGTCAAGTTTTGGGGTTCTTGGTGGATTGCAGGTAGTGTGACAATCCCACCAGACACCCTAAATATAATAGAACAGTCACAGATGCCCCAATCTAGGAAAGAATTACAACAGCTTACGGGTACTTTAGGATACTGGGGAAAACATGTACCTGGAGTTTCCATCATTGCTCGCCCACTTTACTCACTCTTAGGAAAGGGAACACCAACAGAAAATGTTTGGTTTACTGATGCCTCAGCAAAAAGAGTAAATGGGAAATGGCAAGATAAGGCTGCTGCATTAGAAATTACCACTGGCAAACAAGCAATAGAAGAAGGTGAAGGCAGTGCACAAGTAGGAGAATGAAGGGCAGTTGTTCCAGCAGCACAAATGGTGGATACAATCGGCTGTAACAACCATTGTAAGAGAAGGCGATGAGGGCACCGTGCCCACTGAAATTTGAAAGGTAATCTGGGATAATGCAACTCAATTCGAAAGAGACTTCCAATCCTGGTGGTGTCTAATCAATTTTACCTATAACCCTACTGACAGTAAAGCCACAGCTTTTGTATTAACAATGCGCAATGCTTCAGTACACACCATATAGCTACCCAATCATTGCGCTGGGGTTAAACCAGAATGGAACTGGACTCCATCCATTAAAACATAGAGTATGGGCCCAACAAAATGGGAATAAATGGCAAACTATTGATGTTGATACATGTGTTGGATGGAACAACAGGGATTTATTTGTGAAAGTAACACCATGAAGGCCCAAGACATGTCTCTTGACACTGAACAAAGTGTTTGTCATTTTGAAATACATCCTGATAATACCCCTGAAACAATACTCATATATGTTGGACATGGATGCCTTTGTACGAGAACCCTTTGCCACTCTGTATCTGTAGATAACACCACTGTAGACATATACATCATTGTTACGCTGTATGTCAAGTCAAGTATGCCCTGACCTGATCCTCTTCCACCAAGGGTCCCTCTTCCTTGCTCCCGCCTTACCACCTGCTCTCTGGGACCTGGCACTCCTGAAGGCTGCTCTTGCTAGTAAAGGCTGAGCCAGAGAAGGCATTCAGTACCTCCGCTTTTTGCACATCTGTGGAACCAGGTCCCCTGTCTTTCTGAGCAAGGGACCCACAATTTCCCTAGGCTGCTTTTTGTCCCCTGCATACTTAAGAAGCTCTTCTGCCTATCTTTGACATCCCTGCCCAGATTCAATTCTGTCTGAGCTTTGGCTTTCCTGGCTTGGTCCCTAGACGCTCAGATAATCTTTCCACGTTTCTCCCAGGATACCTGTCCTTGTTTCCACCCTCTGTAAGCTTTGTTTTGCACAGAATCATGGAATCAGAATCATTTAGGTGGGCAAAGATCTTTAAGATCTTTGACTCCAACTGTTAACCTAAAACTACCAAGTCCACCACAAAACCAGGTCCCTAAGTGCCTCCTCTACATTCCTTTTAAATACCTCCAGGGATGGTGACTCAGCCACTTCCCTGGGCAGCGTCTTCCAATGCTTGATAACCCTTTCGGTGAAGAAATCTTTCTTAATAGCCAATCTAAACCTCCCCTGGCACAACTTGAGGCCATTTCCTCTTCTCCTATCACTTGTTACTTGGGAAGAGAGACCCACCTCATTACAACCTCCTTTTGGGTAGTTGTTCAGAGCAACAAGGTCTCCCCTCAGCCTCCTTTTCTCCACACTAAACAACCCCAGTTCCCTCAGCTGCTCCTCGTTAAGTCTTGTTCTCTAGGCCCTTCCCCAGCTTTGTTGCCCTTCTCTGGACACGCTCCAGCACCTCAGTGTCTTTCTTCTAGGGAGGGGCCCAAAACTGGGCACAGGATTCCAGGTGCGGCCTCACCAGCGCCGAGTACAGGGGAACAATCACCTCCCTGCTCCTGCTGGCCACACTATTCCTGATGCAAGCCAGGATGCTGTTGGCCTTCTTGGCCACCTGGGCACACTGCTGGCTCATGTTCAGCCAGCTGTCGACCAACACCCCCAGGTCCTTTTCTGCCAGGCAGCTTTCCAGCCACTCTTCCCCAAGCCTGTAGCGTTGCATGGGGTTGTTGTGCCCGAAGTGCAGAACCCAGCACTTGGCCTTGTTGAATCTGATGCAATTGCCAAGGAGAAAGTGCAAGAAAAGCATGAGGAGAAACAAAAGGAAATGGATGAGGAAAAGGAGAAGGACAAAAAGGTGAAGGAGGAGGAAAACATAGGATGAGGAGGAAAAGGAACAGGATGAGGAGGAGAAAGATTAGAAATGAGCAAGAGGAGGAAGAAGAAGGAGGAGGGGAGACAGGAGGATGAGGTGGAAGAGAAAGAAGAAGAGGAGGAGGAGGAATAAGAGGAAGAAAATTCTTAAGAAGAGTGGGAGAAGAAGGAAGAAGAAGAGGAAGAAAAGGATGATGAGGGGGAGAAAGAAAATGAGGAATATGAGGCAGGAGAAGATGAAGAGGAGGAGGAGGGTGAAGAATAGGAGGAGGAAGAGGAGGAAAGAGAAGGAGAAATAATAGGAGGAAGTAGAAGAAGAGGAGAAGGTGGAAAAGAACAAAAGGAACAGGAGGAGGAGGGTCAAGAACAGGAGGGTAAACAGGATAACAGAATAACAGGAAGCAGAGGAAGAAAAACAGAAGGAAATAGGAGGAAGAGGAGTTGGAGAAAGAGGAGGAGAAGGGGGGTATAAGGAGAAGGACGATGAAGAACAAGAACAGGAGGAGGGTGAACACGCAGAGGATAAAAATGCAGAGGTGTATGAGGAGAAAGGGAGAAAGAGAATGAGAACGAGGAAGAGGAAGAAGAGTTGGAGGAAGAGCTGGATGAAGAAAAAAGAAGGAAAAAGAAAAAGAAGAGGAGGAGGAAGAACTGTAGGAAGAACAGGATAAAGAACATGAGAAACAAGAAGAGGAAAACAAGAGCAGGAAGAGGAGGAGTAGGAGGAGGAACATAAAAAGGAAAAGAAGGGAACACAAGAGGAGGAGGACAAAGAACAGAAGGTAGAGGAGGAAGAAATGGAGGAAGAGAATGAACATGAGGAGGAGAAAGAGGAGGAGGAAGAAGAGCAGGAGATGGAAGAGAGGAAAGAAGAGAAGGTGGAGAAGAGGAGGAAGAGCACGATAAGGAGGAGGAGAATAAAAAAAGGATGATGAGGGAGAAATAAAGGAGGAGAAAGGAATAGAGGAGGAGAGGGACGAGGAGAAACAAGAACAGGAGGAGAAATAGGAAGAAAAGGAAGCAAAAGAACCGGAGGAGGAGGAATGGGAGGAGGAGGAGGAAGAACAAGATGAAGAGGACAAGGAGAAGGAGAAGGACGACGATGACGAAGAACCAGAGGAGGAGGAGAGGAGAACGAGGAAGAACAGGGAAGAGGAAAAGGAGGAGGAGGAGGAGGAAACCCCTCCAAATTCAGTCCAGAGCTTCAGCACATCAAAGTTCTTGGATGGAGCACCTGCTGCATATGTTTGTCCATGGGGATTCACTAAATCCAAGCTTACTGGTGAAGCCACTACTCACAGGAGTCATTCCACATTGTGACCATCACTCCTCTTGGGAACAGATGGGAAAGCTCTGCATGACAAAGGCTGTCAGGACGTGCTCCAGAAGTCCAGTAAAAGAAGATCCCCATCACCTAATTGCACAGAAATAATTCCAGCTCAATGAAATGATTAATGAAAATGAAACACACAGAACAGCATCCACCATCAAAACTCCTTCAGTGATAGTTTTAACTGCCGCAGAGCTGCAGGCTGGCGACCTTACCATCACCGTCACAGGACCCCAAAAGAAATGGTAACTGGCAAACAGTAACTCTGCCCATAGCCCGTATCTCTCCAGCCTTCAGAGGTAGAATAGCTCAGCCCACAGCTCTGCAGGTACAGACCAGCCCAGGCTTACAGCCTGTGTCTGCCTACTCCATCATCTGCCCAGAAAGTCAAATCAGCGGCTCCCGTCACGCAGCTCCCCCTGCCCAGGGCTGTGGCTGGCAGCACAGACAGACCTGCATTTTTGGGAAAGCCTTGGGGCCCAGAGCAATTCCAGGGCAGCTCCCTCCCCGCAGCTCCCCTCTCCTTCCCTCCCCTCCCCTCCCCTCCCCTCCCCTCCCCTCCCCTCCCGTCCTGTCCCGTCCCATCGTCCCGTCCCGTCCCGTCCCGTCCCGTTGATACAAAAACTCGCAGATACTATTCTTCAAAGTCCGAACCTCTCCTCAAGAGGAAACGGAGTCTTCAGAAAGTTCCCGAAATAAAACTCAATAGCAACAAAGTTACTATTAAGCAGGCATTCTTTATTACAGCGCTGGGCAGCACTGGGGATCGTTCCACCATGAGTGCTCCAACGATTTGGCAAACTTCCAGAGATTTTATACTATCAAGTTATACATATTCATATGATTTCTGGGAATTCATCTACATAAACATGAGATTTCTTGGAACTCATTAACATATGCAAATGTCTAATCCGCAGGCGTAGTCATCCTCTTTGGTGGTCTTCAGGGGTCCTCTGGTGGTCTCCAATAGTCTTCTTCACTTGTCCGCTAGTTGAACTTTTGGGCTTCCTTTGTCCATTTATGGTCATTCGAATTAGCTCATCAGTCCTTTGGCCTTGGAATGCTAGGAGACGAGCTCCTTGAGTGCTTATCTCAGCACGGGGGTCCTGAGTCTATGTTATCAGTGTTTTACAAAGGAAGCCTAACAAGCTTGCTCAGGGTCTGTTTTAATCATGCCAGACAAGAAGTCACATTCTTCGAAATATCTGTCTCAGCAGATAACTAAAACTATCTGAGTCAGGTATTGTCAGAGGTTTAGCCCTTTCACCGTCCCCTCCCCTCCCCTCCCCTCCCCTCCCCTCCCCTCCCTCTGTGAAGCAGGCCCAGACCCCTAAATTGTGGCCCTAAACACCTAATTGTTGTGTTTGGGGGGACTTATTGGTCATATTGTGGTCACTCACCTTTTTTTGGTGGTGTTTCCGGTAGTAATGTGTGACTTCCGGTAATGCTGGAGGCCTTCCGGACCATAGAGAGGAACTTCTGGATCGTAGAGTTGGAAACCAAAAGCTCCTCTCTATGACCTGCACCGTCGAGTTCGACCCTGGAGGTCCAACTCCATGGTACGGCCTATAGAGTCGGCCCTGTGCAGCACAGAGCGGCGCACCGGAAGCCCCCCTCGTACCCGGAAGTGCAGCTCCATGGTCCGGCTCCCAGGGATGGCCCACAGCGATCGTGGCGGTTTGCCGGTAGCGTTTGGAAGGCGCTGTCTGTGGTTTGGGAGTCCTGCACGGGCAGAGCGTGGTGTTGGTTTTTTAGGTTGTTCGTTCCTTTTGTTGAGCCTTTGTGTGCTGGATGTGCCTTTTGTTTTGCAGTGGGTGTTTTTACTTGGGTTTATGGGTGTAGATGTTATTTTGTTTGTGTGTAGGAGTGCTGGTGTGCAGGTCGGTTAACAGATTTGTTGACTCTTGTTTGCATATTTGATGGGTGAAGTTTCCTAATGGTGATGTAGTTTGCATTCCAGCTGGGATTAATGAGTGGTGATGGTAATCTGTGGGGGACAGTGGTGGGTGTGATGTCAGTAGTCCTGGCTGGAACACGAATGATTGTGTAGATTAAGGTATAAAAAAAATTAAAAATAATCAGTCTGGTGCAGCAGTAGAAAATGCCATGCTCCGTGGGAGTAAAATTAATTTTTTTTTTTTAAATGCTTACTCACAGGTAGTATGTAACTTTCTCCTGCTGCTTCTTTTCTTTTTATAAAAGTGATTTTTCTTTTAGGTTTTTTTTTGTTGTCTCGACTGAGCGTGCGAGCGATGTCAGGGCCGTAGGGAGGCAAGGCAAAGCCAGAGCCCCCGTGTTTGTGGTGCTGTGGAAGCGGCGCCAAGGGAGGGTGAGGGCTGGGCAGAGCTTTGGGTGCTGGCACCTTTGGCGTGGGAGAAACCCCCGGACGTTGGCAATTTGGGAGGTGGGCTGGAGAGCCCTGAGGGAGGGCAG
Source organism: Pelecanus crispus (assembly GCF_030463565.1). Taxonomy (NCBI): domain Eukaryota; kingdom Metazoa; phylum Chordata; class Aves; order Pelecaniformes; family Pelecanidae; genus Pelecanus; species Pelecanus crispus. The sequence goes on along the minus strand of NC_134673.1, from coordinate 1,853,688 downwards.
GGCTGTGCACAGCCCTTGCGCTGCTGAGAGAACAGCCCCAGGGCCATGGCCCTTCTCGCAGGCCGTCTCTCCGCAGGCCCAGTGTCCCGGCGGGCTGAGGAGCCGCTGCGGGCTGGGGGGCAGCGGGCGCAGGGCGAGAGGCCTGGGAGGAGAGGCGCGGGCTGCCTGTGCCCGCCTGGCAACAGCCACGCCATTGGCCACAGCTGAGCCAATGAGCGGAGCCGGAGGCGGCCTGTCAGTCCCAGGCAGCCTGGGGCGGGGCCGGAGGGGGCAGAGGCGGAGCAGCCTGAGGAGAAATGGGGGAGGGGGGGAGTGGGGTGGGGGGGGGCGGGGAGCTGCGGGGGCGGGGGTGGGAGTGGGAGGAGAAGGCGAAGGAGAAGGAGAAGGAGAAGGAGAAGGAGAAGGAGAAGGAGAAGGAGAAGGAGAAGGAGAAGGAGAAGGAGAAGGAGGAGCAGGAATCTCCCCGTGCGGGTGGGCCTGGGGACAGGGACCTGGAGACCTCAGTGCCCTGGGCCCCAGCATGGCCCAGCTCCCCAGCCCAGCCCCGAGTGCTCAGCCCCAGGGCCAAGGCCACAGGCAGGGTCTGAGCGGCTCCTGCTGCTGCCCCGAGGGTCGCCAGCCCGAGCCCTGAGAGCTGGAGGTGGGTGTCTGATGTGCGCAGGGCAGGGGAAGGCGGAGTGGCCTCCTCTCCAAGAGACGGCTGCAGGCTGTGGAGCGGGCATGCTGTGGTGGGGACAGAGCAGGTGCCTTTGCTGTCCCCAGGCCTTCATGTGGCTCTCGTGCTCATAGAATCATAGAATCGTCTAGGTTGGAAAAGACCTTTAAGATCATCCAGTCCAACCATTAACCTACACTACCAAGCCCACCTAAACCAATCAAGGGCATGGTCGGCTCCACCTCTGTTGACAGCCTTTGATAACTGGGGATTTGCAGACATGGAAGTTGTTTCTCCCTCCAGGTGCCTGGCAGCAGCCAGCAGCCGTCGGAGGCCTCCAACAAGGACGGGGCGGCCAGTGAGGACAGTGTCCCTGCTGCCAGCCCCCACCAGCGTGCCCTGGTTCCACCGACCTGCGGAACTGCAATAAAACCCGAAGGTGAGGTTTGGGGTGGCCTGAACCTGCAGGTGGGTGGCCAAGCTGAGGAAAGCCTGCATCACCCCGGGGCTGGGTTGCCTTTGTTTGCTTTTTCAGCAGCGGTGACCACCCCAGCAGCCCCAGGGAAGCCCACGGATCTGTCCGAGCAGGGGCCAGACGCCTTTGGCAAGGCCCTCCCTGAGCAGGTAGAGGACACCACCACCAACTGTATGCTCACCTGGCTCAACACCACAGACAGCGAGGACACTGTCCCCGATGTGCCTGACAGCCCCAGCTTGACTGCCTTCCCCCACCAGCTCCCCAAGCTCTCCAAATGTGTGGCAGAGGGCGGCTGCCCCAAGGAGCAGGCGGTGGTGGCAGGGCTGGGGGACAGCAAGGACACCGTCCCCGATGACCCCGACTTGTCTGACTTCCTCCATGAGTTCCCCGAGCTCTCCCAGTATGTGGCAGAGGGCGGCTGCCCCAAGGAGCGAGCGGTGGCAGCGGGGATGGGGGATGGCCAAGCGCCCTGCACCAGGCAGCAGGAGAGCGGGGTGAGAGAAATGGGAGAGGGATCAGGACAGGGGCAGAGAGCAGAAAGGGTGTGAGGGGAAAGGAAGGGGGGAGAGAAAGGGAGAGACAGGGGGAGAGAGCGGGACGCAGAGCAGGGGAAAGGATGGTATAGGAGGAGCGAGAGCTTCCCGTGCTGGCACCTTTGCGGTGGGAGAAATCGCTGGCTGCTTGCAGTGTCAGAACAGGGCTCTGCCCATTGTGAGAGTGACATGGGTGTTGGCAGTGTAAGGAGCTAAGCAAGCGCAGAACGCCACTGTTTGCAATCGGCAGAGCCCTGCTCCCACACTGCAAACGTCCAGCGATTTTTCCCACAGCAAACTGCCAGCACTCAAAGCTCTTGCTGCTCATCAGCTTTCGCTGTGTGTTGTTTCACAGCCAAACACACAGTGGCAGAGCGACAATGCTGTCAAGGCTCTACAAGAAACTTGGAGGACAAGATCAGAATTCAGAAGGGTGTTGGATAATCAGAGCCCTAGAGATTAGTCTGCTCTCCATGTGCGCTATGAGGAAGAGAGGAATCATTTTCCCCAGAAGCAGCAAGGGGGTTTGTGGGAGGACGGCCATTCTCACGGGAAGGATGGAAAAACACTGGCACAGGCTTACGGGGCCTCGCCTGCCCCTCCAGTCACTGGCATTCCTACTATGGTCCTCCAGGATGGGCTGCCTTGGGAAACAATGCAATGTCCTTTGTTCAGCCTGGTGCCTTCTTCCTCTTTCCAGGTACAAGCTTGAGACTGTGCCTAAAATGCCAACAGTGAAAGCAGACCTGACAGGACATGTGAAGGCCGCCCCAGAGCAGGGCTGGGGAAAAGGTGGTGACAGTGGAAAGAAAGGTAAGGGACCAGCGGGTTGCTGGCACAGGGCTGTAGGTTTTCCTTCCTCCACAAGTGGAGGGGATTAGAGCTGAGGTTATCCCAGGATGCCTGGAAGAGGGAGAGGCACCTCCTGTGACTGTACCCATCATGGTAAAGCTCCAGTGACCCACTGTGCAACAAGGTCTCAGAACAGCCCTGCACCACAAATGGCCGCTGGGACTGCTGAAGGACACCTTCCCAGTGGCCTCCACTCCCCAGCCTGGGCTGCAAACTGTGCAAAGCACTAACCCTGCTTCTACCCAGCATGTTCTCAGATGTCTCAGAAGCAATTCCTTTGGTGCAAACCTGCCCCAGCAGCAAATCTGTGTGCACGGGACCAATCCAGAAATGCAAGAGCCGCCTCCTCTTGTGCTAAATGATTCCCCTCCCCAGAATGAGTCCTGCAGACCACGAGTATCTCCCAGGGAACCCCCCATTTCAGCACAGGGAATCCTGGTGCACTGTAGGCATGAGGAGCTGGAGAAAAAAACTGTGTCAAAAAGGCCTGAGACCTCCCAGGAAGCATGGCTTTCATCCAAAGGGATGAAAAGGACCACCTTCATCAGTGTTACCACAGGCTTGAGCACACCTGCACGTCACTCTCGCTGGAACTGGGACACAATAGGTACCTCGTTCCCAGAACACCACCAAGATGCTGTTCTGAAGACTTGTCTCATTTCCTGTTTCTAGAGAATCTTGCCGAGAAGTGTCTCCTTCATCAAGCAAGGCTTTCTCCGAAGCAGTTACGTGCAATGACTGTAAGGCCAGAGCAGGGCCAGAAAGCTGAGAGGAGTGAGCCTCGTGCCAGGTAAGACGCTTGCATAAATGGATGAGGGTGACCCTGTGATCTTGCCTCTGTCTTTCGGACCACTGGGCAGACTCCAGTGCACTGACCTGCAGGGCGTAGCAGTATGTCCGGGCATCAGACCCTGTTCCTCTTGTTGCTCCAGCAAGAGAGGGCCTAGACCTGGGCATCCTGAGTTTTAGTGGAGCTGTTGGGCACATCTGGGCCTGACAGCTTGGGGTCTTCTCCGTCTCTGTGGACTTGATCACAAGGAGGCCAGCAGAGTGCATTCTGCTGCAGAAGCAGGTGCACCACTTGGAAGCACAAGATGCGGAACGAGCCCCTCGCGCACTCCTGCCAACGCACGCTGTTGTGTCTTTGCAGGCGGCTACCGCCCATCCAGGGGAGCTCCTTGAAGGAAAAGGAAGAGGAAAAGAAACTAATTCCTCTGGTCAAGCCCAGAACAATAGACTTCATTGCCAGAGCTCTTGAGAGGAGAGGAAAGGTACCTGACGTGGGCTGCTGCAGTGTGGAGTGATTGCTGGAGGTGACTTAGACATCAGACTTAGATTTACGATTACAAGAAAGGTACAGCATTGAAGAAGATTTCTGGATGGAATGCAGCTGGATGCAAGGAATCTATGCCACAGGAAGTTCCTAAGCCTGTAACCTTGGATGTCGCAACCCAGGGGAGCCTGGTGTGCTGATTCTGAGAGGAGCTGCCCAGGGGGTGGAGTGGTGTGGAGACGTCACGGCCAAGCCCTGTGATAAGGGAACTCGGAGGGGCATCATGGCCCTGATAAGCTGCATAAGTGATACCCTGCATCAGCAAACTATCATGATGTTGACGAAAATGCTGTCCTTTAGTAAACTTTACTCATTATAATATCATTATAATACTAGAACACACTCCCATCTCAAAACCTACCTGCCTCCAAGGTAAGACCCCCCCTCACTGAGCCTACGCTCTGAATTTTTCTGGGCCTGTACCTTTAAAACGAAGCGAGAAAGTTTTACACCAATCGTAACAAAAGTATGTATGACTAGAGTCCCTCAAGCTCCACCTAATGTGTAAAAATACTATAAAATTGGCCTAAGGGAGAGGGGATGTTGGGGAAGACATCATCGTGTACTACTCTGACCTCTGGGATCAGTCGACGGGCTGAGCCTCTCTTCCCCCCCCATCGGGACGCCTTTGGGTAAGAATCTAACACTTGGTTATACCAAGTGCCTCCGCGGGAAACTTAGAAACCTCTATAGAGTCGCTTTTATGTCTTTTGATGCATCTGTGTTATTCTAAACTTTGGTACGCGTAGGTGCCTTGCAGTCAGTGAATTTATCACCGGTAATCCAAAGAACCTGTGTGTCTGTTGCTTTAATAAATTGCTTTGATTTGTTGCTCTAGCGTGATAGTGGTCATTGAACGCGACCAGACACTTTAAGTGTGGCCGTGATAGTTCATGCAGCACGACTAGATGAAAGGTGCCTACGTTATTTGTGAATCCGTAATCGTGATAGTTCAGTGTACTGAACACGACCGGACTTATAACGACAAATTGGGTACCTTCCAAAGCCGAAAGGTGCCTACGTTATTTGTGAATCCGTAATCGTGATAGTTCAGTGTACTGAACGCGACCGGACTTATAACGATAAATTGGGTACCTTCTAAAGCCTCTCTTCACGCGACATGCAGTGAGCGTGTCATACTGGACGGTGGAGAAGCGCTGCTCCGTTCATGCCGCTTCTCACAAGATTCTTCACCGTGTGTTCACGGGACCACTGAGCAGTTGCTTTCGTGCTTACTTGAAGCGAGGTGGGTTACTCTGCCATTTGAGAATATACTTTTCACTTCCATTGCTCTCCTGGAACACACCCAAAGACCTTACTTGTGGACGTTTCTGTCAGCAGCGTAACTGCAAGGCTTGTCTGGCATAGCCAGCTGCCAGGTGGTTTTTAGCCTGGTGGTCTCTCGCTTAGCTCCCTGGTCATTACAGACGGGCTCTTTGGTGGAGCCTGCAGGAACCTGGGAGCAAACCAATGTGGACAGAAAGGCAGAAGAGAAGAGGCAGAAGGGAGGGTAGGAATGAAAAGAGCTCCGGCCTCTGCAGGCCAGACTAATGCTGCCTGCTGTTGCATTTTGGTCACCCTCCAGACAAAACGCTCAAAGAAGAAGGAGACGCTTCCAGAACACATCCAGAAATACTTGGACAAAGAGGAAAAGAAGAAAACAGACAAAAGAAGTAAAGGGCAAACCCCGCCAGGGACCAAAGCAAAGGCTAAGAGAGAGGAGGAGACGCCCAAAGCAAACACTGAGACACAAGAGGAGACGCAGGGGACCCAGGTACTTTGAATTCCTGCAGAAAAAGAGCACCCTCTGGGTGTGGGGCTGTTGTATGAGAGTCTCTTCCTATGCAGGAGTCCAAGTCCTCTGAGGAATTATTGGTCAGCCCTCTGACTAGCACGGAGTCGGGGGAGTCCAGCCCCGACCTCCTAGAGATGATGATGGAGGAGTGGCAAGAGGCCAGAGAAGAGCCACCCACGGTCGACAGGGACGATGCTGTCCCACCTAAGCGGTAAGAGTGCGGCGGCTGCAGCCAAGGCCTGGGAGAGTGGGGTGGTGCTGAGCCACCGGTGGTGGGTCAAGGAAGCCAACCCCTGAGGCATGGGGCCGCATAGAGCAGCCAGGGATTTCTCCTGCCATGGGAATGAGCAGGGTTAGAGCCCGATGGCAGGGGCCAGAGCAGGTGCTTGAAACTCCTCCTGCCTCGAAGGGGCTGTGGGGCCGAATGGGGCCACGTACGTGTGGGGCTGGGTGCGGGAAGAGGCAGGAGGGTGAGAGCTGAAGGGTCAGAGAGACGTTGTCCTTGCTGTTGCAGGAGCCTTTCCCCACAGACACACCAGGCCCTGCGGGAGGTGGTGACGTGCGTCCTGGGGCAGGTCGCCCGCAAGCGCAGGGGGCAGAGGGATGACCAGATGGATCTGCAGGACAAGCTCAAGTGGTAAATCTCTGCAGACACGGGCAGTTCTTCCTCTCGCACAGTGCCCTTCCTCCCGCTCCCCGCAGCTCTGGGAAAGAGAGGCGCTTTGCCTGGCACTGGCCTCTCAGCAGAGCCGCCTTCTGCAGCCACAGCAGCCCCGGCTGCAGAGCGGTCTCCCTGTGCTCACACCGCTCCCTCCCACTGTGTGTCTGCAGCAAGCTGGCAGTGCTGCAGCGGTGGCAGTCGGGGAAAGAGGCACGCAGCAGGCAACGACTGCGGGAAGCTGGACCCCAAGCTGCACCCCCTGCTGGTCCGGGGAAGAGGAGGGCGGGAGCGGTACGTGGCATGGGCTCCTGGAGGGACTGTGTTGTATCTGCCTGTAGAAAACACAGTTATACGGATGACATGCCTTACAAGACCCCTTACCGTGTGCTTAGCTGAAGGCTGAAGCACTTCTCCTGGGCTTTCTCGAGAGGCAGCAGATTGTTCTGTCCGTTTGGCAGACAGCCTTTGCTTCTGCCATCTCCAGAAACAGCCAAGGACTTGATTTGGTGGTGTTTGTAATGGCGACAGCACTGCCAGGCTTGTCTGGGATAGCAAGCAGCTGGGTTGCTTTCAGCCCCATGGCTGCTTGGCTCAGGGGTCATTGCAGAAAGGCTGTGCAGTGGGGCCTGTGAGGACTGTGAGCAAAGCAGGGCTGATGGAGGGGCTGAAAAGAAGAGGCAGGAGGGAAGGGGAGAGCTAAAATGCCCCAGCCCTGCGCCGGGGAGACTGATGCTGCCTGCTGCTGCATTGCCTGGCCCCATTAGTGGTTCAGAATTTCACCCTTCTCTTAGGCTTTCCCCCAAAAGAAGCCATGTTTGTTCACCTCCTCTGGAAGTCTTTTCTCTCGGGAGGCAGAGGGCAAAAGCAGGCCCCGGAAGGAACCAGGATTGCCCCGAGAGCTGCCTCACGCCCAGGCTTTGCAGCAGCCCGTGGCAGCACAGCACACACTGACCCAGGCTGTCCTTGCAACAAAGCCCCAGCTGCCCTGCTGGACTGCAAAAGCGGGAGGTTTCCTCCTGCTCTTCAGACATGGCCACCTCTGGCATGCCCTGGCCTTGCACGTCCTTGCCCAGGACCCAGGGCAGAAATTTCCCTGGGGACGGGGAGGAGCTGTGCCCCCAGGAGCACCCTGCCCCACCTCCTCTGTGCCCCCAGGCATCCCCGGCTGCTTTTTAGCTGCACCTGCTAGTCCCTCTTGCCCCCTTTCACGCTGACGCTCTACTTTCTGATCTTTTGTCTGGTAGCTTTTCCCTTTATGGTGTCACCAGTTTCACCCCAGGCCAACTAGTTTTCTCCTTTCATGGTCTGCCGTCTCCAAGAGTTTCTCACTTTCTCAAGCAGTGAGTTGCACCTTGAGCCATGGTTGACGGAACCAAAAGTGAATGAGCGCTTCTGTAAGCAATGAGACGGCAGACACCATCAAAAAATGTCGATCCTCTCCACTGCGCACCTTAGGAATCTTGAGAAACCTCTAAAGGCACAAATAAGGAGCAGCTTAGAAGCTGCTCGAATCAGTTTGGCTTGGTTTGGATCCCAGTGAGATCCATGTGTTTAGAGAAGAGTTTTCTGAACGACTCCTCAGGTCCTCTGTCGCTTCAGCTGTAGGTGAAGGCATTACTTAAAGATGTTAAGGCAGTGTAGAAAAGAGAGAATATTTCTTTTGAGTTTCCTATTCTGAGAGCATCTGGTAGGCCATACCCACTGTCAGAGTCCCACCGACAATAGTATCTCCAAACCAATCGGAGGAGCGGAGCAGGCGTAAACATCTTTTGCTTCCTGGTGCTGAGAGAGATTTTCAGAGTGGGGGAAAGGATGTAACTGTGACATGCCGGAAACCGTAGAGATGCGAAGAGAGCGTTACACAGAGCGGGAGAAGCAGGGGACTCCAGGGAGGTCCCGGGGCCGTGCCGGCACGTGTGAACACAGGGCTCTGGGATGAGCCGGACGGTACAGGAGGGTCCTGAGGGGACATAAGGGCAGATGGGGGCCTGGGGGCACCCCGAGAGGACCCATAGACCAATGGTGAGCTGGCTCCCTACCCCCCGCCGTGGACGCCCTGCCCCTCCCGGCCCGGGTGGCGGGTCACAGTGGGGCCCTTTGTGACGCCCCTCTGTGACACCCCACGGCACCATATATAGCCAGCGTGGCCACGGCCCTGCAGCGTCTGACAAGACAGCAACGGGACAGGGCAGGAGCATGGAGCTGGCGAGGGGACCCGGAGCGCAGCCCACGTCTTTCCCTGCTGCCCCCCGGCAGCCCCGCAGCACTGAGGCGTTTTCCTTAAGCTGTCCCCGCTCCTCCTCCACTTTCCTCCATTTTGCAGGATGGCGGAGAGACCCCCCAGCCGCCCCAGGGTGGCCTGGGAGGAGGTAGGGGCTCCCCAGGAGAGCAGCTCTCCACCGGAGCCCTACGAGGTGTCCATGGTCCAGCCGCTGCAGATCAGTGAGTGAGGGGCCCCCGGGACTGGCAGGGTCAGGGCCAGCGAGAGCAACTGGCTTCATGCTGGGATCCTCTTTCCAGAGCACACCGGCAGCAGGGGTCCTGTGGGCCATGGGCCACGGTGGCACCTGAATGGCAGGGCTGCTCGGGGATGGGAGCCGGCCCCAGCACTGCCTCCCTCCTCAGCCGTGCCGAGCTTAAAGCTCTTTTCCCTGTTTGGGAAGCTTGTTGGCAAAGACGCTGTGTCTTACCGACTCTTCTGTGCTTCCCCTCCATGTAGGCAAGACGTTGCCAGAGGATAATCCGGAGCAGCCAGAGCCCCAAGCAGGATGGGATTCTGAGAGCACCTGGTTGCTTTCTTTGCTTGGCAGCAGCAATGTGACCACGGTAATGAGCTCCCCCCTTGCTGGGCCTCTTGTCCGTGGCATCAGCAGGAGGCTTGTGTGAGCAAAGGGACCCAGAATCAGTGGGGTTGGCATGGCCTCACTGTCCCTGGTGAAAGGGTTCCTGCCGTCCCCGAGCGGGGACTATCCGAGGGCAGCAATCCATCGTCCCAGCAGCAGCTCAGCCCTCCTGGCCACCAGCAAGCCCTGGTTCTCTGTAGGGCCATCACACGGTGCTCAGGACCCCCACCCTCTTCCCTCACCCTGTGGATCTTCTGCCCTGCAGAGACTGCAACCCCTGCTTCTGGCTTTCCTGCGGGCACTGCTGACAGCGCTGCCAGGCATCTCTCGCCAGAGCTGTTCACGCTGCTCAGCCAAGCAGCACCATCAGGGTGCTCAGCGGGACATGTCTTCCCTCCCTTCCTTCCTCCTGTAGGTGTTTAGTGAATACCTCCAGCCTTCTCAGATGACAGACATTCTCCTTGTGGCCACTGAGGCCTTGACAGCAGATGACATCTGTGATAGGCAGATGGGCAGCAACGTCCTGGACATGGCTGTGAGAGACCCTGCCTCCTGGCTGACAGATGTAAGTGCTCTGTAGCTGGACTGCCCTGCCCGTGAGGCCTGCCAGGCCTTGTTCTTCCTTTCTTCCTTAACCCAACTCTCTCGGGCACCTGAAGCCGTTTCAAGGCAGCAGAGAGGGATGGGAAGGGCAGCAACCGTTTCAGTGGCAGCTTGGGAAATGGCTGCACTCCAGTGGCAGCACCATCCTCACCTGCGTCCCCTCCAGGTGCCAAAGATCATGAGGTGCATCCACAAAAACGTGGAGTGCATCCACACGGAGCCAGCCCGTCGCAGCCTGGACTTACTCCTTCTCCTACTGATTGACCGGTGCCCCAGGGAGGTGGTCAGGAGCCTGTTGAAGATCTCTCCAACATGTGACAGGTACTGGCCCCGACAACCTTGAGGCCTTGTTCCCTGTGGGGAAAGGGGCCCAGGCACTCTCTGGCTGCCAGACCCACGGAAAACTGCAGGACATCCTCGAGGAGCAGGGCCCTCCATCCCACTGTGCTTCCTGGCCCCAGTGGGTCAGCCGTGCCCGCAGCAGCCAAAGCTGGCCAAGCCAGAGCCCTGCCACGACGCCCCTCCCTACTCCATGGGGAACACCACCTCAGCCCCCTCCTGCCTGCGCGGGGAGGGCCCCCGGGCACCCCCAGTGATGGGGGCTGGCAGGGCCAGGGCTGCAGCACCTCCTGGGTCCCAAGAGGCTGGCCCGGGCATGGTGCAGTGGCCGAGGCAGCCCTGCTGACTGAGAGCTCTGGCTCTGCAGCGCTGCCCTGACCATGTGGGAGTTGATGATCTCTGCGCCTTGGGCTTTGCGGAGTGTCTTGACAGAGCTGCTCAGTGTGCTCCAGGACCAGCGGCTGCGCAAGGTGTTCCGCTGTGCTGCAGAGGACGCCTGCATCTATCCCTTGGCTGTGAGTGACCGTGCTCAGCTTCAGGGCTGTGCCTGGCTCCCCAGGGAAATAGGCACAGCCTCCTCCCCTTCTGTCTGCCTGCAAATGGCCACCTCCTCCAGTCCATACGGACACAGCCCCCTAGGGTCAGCAGGGACCTGCCCAGCACCAGACAGACCCCATGCCAGACACTTGGGGCCACCCCGTGCTGTTTCGGCCCTGGTGAAAAAACACGAAGCCTGGCTCTTCCCGGGCAACACTCCGCTTCCCCCTTGCCTGCGTCACCCTGCCCTACTCTGCAGCCTGGAAACTTGGGGCAGGAGCAGAGAAAGGGGCAGTAGCTGGGCCTGGGGCACAGGCGTGGCCGCTGTGCAGGCTGAGGGGGCTTCCAGGGTGGGGATATGAGACACTCGCATCGTGCCTCCTTTGTGCCAGCGCGGTGGCGGGAGCCCTGTGGGCTCTGCTGGTCTCTCACTGCTGTCTTCGTTTTAGCTGCTGGTCTGCGCTGACATTGAAACAGAGGAGTTTGCTGCCCTGTACAAGGCCCAGAGGTACCTGAGGCATCCACGCCCGGTGATGCTCTCGCTGGTGCTCAGGGGCCTCATCACGCTCTCAGAGACACCTGAGACGGTGAGCAGGGTGTAGTCAAGCAGAGCCAAGTTATCAGCCGGGGCCTGGGGCAGCGGGTAACACGGTGGCTTGGCCTTGGCTGGGTCAGAATGTGGGGTGACGGCTCCAGTCACCCTCCCTGCTATGGAGGGGCCTGGTGGATGCCTGCGGAGCCCTCCAGGCACGGAGGTTTAGCAATCCATCTGCCCCTTGAGGCCGTTTGGAAAAGGGGGTGGCTGAGCAAGGGACACTGCTCTCCTGCGCTCCCTTCCCTTCCTCGCGCTCCCCCTGCATCCCCATCAGTGGCCACTGCCTGCCAGGAGGCTGCTGCAGCAACTCCTGTGCCACCTGCTGGGAAGCCGGGCGGGAGGCTCATGCTCAGCGGCCAGTGCATTTTTGCCAGGGTGGTCTTTCAGCACTTCACAATGAGGAAACTTTGTGTTTCATACAGGCAAGAAAAATCCCGGTCCTGCTGCCCGACATCATGGAGACCCTGCAGGATGCCAACACTGATGGCAAGATGAAGGCCCTGGTATTCCTCAGGAACATGATTGGTCACCTGAAGGGGGAGGAGGCCAGCCTCATCGCTCTGCAGCTGGCAGAGAAGATTCTGCCCCTCTTTGATGATGTAAGGCTGCCGTGGGAGCCTGAGCCCTACAGTTGGGTGCTCTGCAGGGACAGCTGCCCTTCAGCCCAGCCCTGTGGGCAGCACTCTGGCAGGGCTCCCCTCCTCGCTCTTCTTGCGGGGCCTTTCAGGGCTCTGGGGCCGTTCAGCTGCAGCTAGGGATCTGGCCCACAGCTCCTCTGTTTAGGAGCCGACCCCAGAGCACCTCCCCTCATGCCAGCCACGCTAACACCCTTGCTCACCGTGGGCAAGGAGCGGCTGTTGCTGACGTCCCCCTGTCCGCCTCCCTACCAGGAGTCCAGCCAGGTGCGGGAGCTCTCCATCAGCCTCTTCAAAGACCTGATGAAGACTGTGGTGGGGAGAAAGAAGAAGATGATGAAGAAGAAAGTGCAGGAGGTCCTGATCTCCCTGTTCCTCCACATGAATGACCAGGTCGAAAGCGTGGCCAAGGTGCAGTGACCAGCGACCACTGTGGTGGGGAAGGGTGTGCTGACACCACGGGGGTGGACCTGGGCATAGGGGGCAAGAGCTGCTGGACGTCAGAGTCTGGGAAAGTGTGTCACCTCAGCGTCCCACTGCTCCCCTCCTTCCCTGCACCGGTCCCACCACTGCCTTCCTCTTTCTGCCCTGCTGCCTGCTGCAGAGGTGGATGGGGAGCTGGGGTCCCTTCCCAGCCCCGCTCTCCCCATTCAGCCCTCCTCCAGTGCAGCCCGTCAGAAGGGTCCCTGCAGACCCAGCACGAGCTGGGACGGAGAACCTGGCACAGACCTTCCCCAGACCTGCCCTGCCTGACCTGCCAGACCTGTCCAGCAGGGCTCGGCCGTGCTGGCCCACGGCCACCGAACACACGAGTCCCTACAGACTTCCCAGCTATCCCTGCAGGTGTGGGAGGCCAGGGCTTTGAGCCCCAATCCCTGTGCAGGACTCCTGGGGGTCTCTGCAGGCAGTGGGGGTTCACGTCCGCTCTGATTCCTTCTCTTGCAGCCCTCCTGCCCTTGAGGAAAGACACTCAACTCTCGGGCAGCTCCCTGGCAGCTCAGACCGTCTTTGTCCTGACAGGAGCCATACCAACATCCAAATGTTTGGGCCAGGGCACGTCCCAGCTCCCAGAGAGCAGGATGGCCCCAGGAACAAAGCCCTGCTCACCCAGCTCCCTCTGCATTGGGCCAGTGAACTTGGTCTGTGCAGAGGGGGGCAGCACTTACAAGGGGTGGAGAGCCAGCCAGCTTGTTCCCCAGCCTGGGGCAGGGACAATGGTGGGAAGGGAGATGCAGCCAGTGGCGGACTGGCCCTGCATCCTGGGATCAAAGCTCTGCCCACCCGAAGCCTGGGTGTGAAGGATCTGGGGCAGCCCCGGCTGGGGAGCCAAGCGTGCTGCTGGGGGATGTCCATGGGAGGTGCTGCTGGCTCCATCCTGCCCCGGCGTCTCTGGGACTCTGGCCCTCGCTGCCTACAGCTCTGGGCCCACAGCTCCTTTGCCCTTCGGTCTGCCCCATCCCTGGCGGCAGCTCAGCAGCTCTTGAGGATCTCTGTTCTGCTGGCCGGCAGCACAAGATACCTGAGGTGGTGGCTGCCTCGTGTCCCTGCCCCGGGCACTGAGCCCAGTTCAGACTCTGTCCCCCGCTGCTTCTTCCCGTAAGGGGCTGGGAATGGCTTGGAGCCTGGCCAAGAGGAGGAGGATGCCAGGTCTCCTTCCCTGGGCTGCGGTGCCATCTCCCAGCCTCTGCTCCTCTGCAGGCCTCTAGGGACACCCTCCTCGCCTGTGCAGAGTTCCTGGGGCGGAGGAAGCTCAGCTACCTGGCCGAGACAGGTCAGACAGAACTGATTGGAGAGTGCTTGGTAAGGACGACCCCCAAGCCCCAGGGCTGGGGCTGGACGAGGGCTGCCCCATGTGCCCATGGGGAGGGCTGTGCAGCTGTGCAGCTGTGCCTCGCCTGCCCTGCTCCAGCCCAGAGCCCACAGCCTGGAGCTGCATCCTTCTTCCCTGCCTTCAAGCACGGAGCCCCCAAGGGCTCTTCTCCACGCCCCTCTCCCTTCCCTGCCCCCAGGGTGCTGAAGGAGACCATGGCACTTGTAAGCCCTGGTAGTGGGACAGAGGGGTTTCGGCACCCCCGGGGCCTCCTGTGCCTGCAGCTGTCTCTGAACCTCAGCCCCACAGGGCTCCTGACTGGGAGATGGGAATCACGGGGAGGGAAGGGGGGTGCTGGTAGGAGGGAGTACTCTGGGCGTGCGGTGAGGGTCTGTACCAGCCCTGTGCCCTTGTGCTCTCTCCAGCTACTGCACAACAGGAGCAGGGTGGAAGAATGTGTGCGTCAGAGCCTGCAGTACCTGAAGAACACTCAGGCCACCTTGCGAGAGGCAGCCGTCAGGTTCATCAGTGAGTTACAGCCCCTGGGGACCCACTTCTGGCAGCCTGGCCCCAGTCCCCGCCACAGCACTGGCAGCACTTGGCAGCAAGGGGCAGCCCTGTGGCTCCCAGAGCCCCGGCTGCCCCGTGCAGAGCCCACCACACAGGTGGGCTTGCTGGGAGCCTTGTCCAGTCCCACCGCCCTCGGGTGGGGTCAGCCCTGCTGGGGGAGGGGAGGGTGCGCAGCCAAGCTGGCAGGGCCAGGGGCTGTGCTGCTGGTTGTGCGCGAGGGAGCAGAGGTCTGACAGGAGCTCTGTGCTTAGGGCTTGCTGCACGGCACTGGAGGAACCTAAGCAAGAAGGGTCTGTTGGATACCTGCAACGGTGAGTAGGGGCAGCGCTGTGCTGGCCGGGGCTAGTGGGCAGCGGACAGAGCCTGGGCAAGGTGCTGCCATGCCTGGCCCTGCTCCAGGAAAATGCTTCACCAGGCAGAGGAATGTGCCAGGGGCACAAGGGGCATTCCTGTGCAGCAGCTTCCAGCTGGTCTGTTTGTCTCACCTGCTCCTCCTGGCCAGGGGACGAGATGGGTGGGGCTGGCATGGTCTGGAGGGGACTCCTGGGGGTCTCTGCAGGCAGTGGGGGTTCACGTCCGCTCTGATTCCTTCTCTTGCAGCCCTCCTGCCCTTGAGGAAAGACGCTGAACGCTCGGTCAGCTCCCTGGCAGCTCAGACTGTCTTTGACCTGACAGAACCGATACCAACGTCAAGATGGAGCCTGCGGTCGCTGTGCTGCTGGCCCTGCTGAGCCTTTGAGAGAGTAAATTCTCCTTTCGAAAATGGCCGTATTTGAATAATGTTGTTTGGTTTGTTTTTAATAAAGCTGGAACAAAAAGCCCAGTCCCATGGTGTCCTTCTCATGGGGACCACCCTGAGTGTGCTGAGCAGACAGTGTCATTCCTGGCCTCTGGTGGTGCCTGCAGGACAGCACACCCGGACCCAGGGTGTCCTTGCAGCAAAGCCCCAGCTGCCCCGCTAGACCGTAACACGCGGAGGGGAGGAGGAGAGAAGCTTTAGCCCAGCCTGCCCCTCCTGAGACATCTCGGGGCACGAAAAGGCACCCGCGCTCTGCCAAGCTGGCGAGTCGTCATTTGTGCCACCGTCAAAGTCCTTCTCTTGTACTGGGGAGCTGTGCTGGGTTTGCCTGACAGAGAGTTAATTTTCTTCATAGGAGCTAGTATGGGGCTCTGGTTTGGGTTTGTGCTGAAAACCGCGTTGATAACACAGGGATGTTTTTGTTATTGCTGAGCAGTGCTTACACAGAGTCACGGCCTTTTCTGCTTCTCGCACCACCCTGCCAGCAAGTAAGCGTCAGAACAAGAGGTGCCCCTTGTTTTCAGGGTCCAAAGCGTCATTTTTAGCGTGTAGCCCACCCTTTCGGTGCCCAAAGCCTCCTTTTTCGGGCTGAAATCCTCATTTTTCAGGGGCCCAACCTGTCTTTTATGACCCACAGCCTTTCCTTAGCGCCCACAGTTCCATTCTGAAGGCCTAAACCCTAAAGGCGCAACCAGCCGCCCGGCAACGTCTGCCCACAAGTCTGCGGGGAGCCAGTGGAGCCAGGACAGCCAATCGCATTTGAGGAGGCGGGGGCAAGGCAGGTGATTGATGTGTAAGCAGGCAGCCAACCAGAGGAAACATCCCCGCAGGGTAGGGGTGGGCCCCAAATGAGGGCAGAGTGCCAGCCCAGGTGTCCAATCAGAGGTCAGACCTCAGCTGAAGGGCAGGCACCGCGGCCCAGCAGCCTGAGCACCTGGGCCCAATCAGAGGCAGCATCACCTCAGGGGAGGAGGCTGACAGCCCTCCCAGCCAATGCCGGCGAAGACCGAGCTGAGGCGGCGGCCACCTCTGCCCCCGTCTGCCCCCTGCTGTCACCAGCGCCCAGCCCTGCCAGAGGGCCGCTGTCCTCACCTGCGAGTCCCTGCGTGGCCAAGGCAGGGGAGAGTGGTGGCACTTTGTCCCCCAGCCTCATGTGTAGAGTCCAGAGGTTTTATTGGAGAGTCGAGAGCCTTACCTTCAGGTCCCAGCGCCTCATTTGCAGGCTACAAACCCTCATTTGTGAGTTCCGCCCCCGCCTTTTCAGGTTCAACGAGTCATTTTAAGGTCCCAGAGCATCGTTTTGAAGGCCCCCAAGTCTGATTTTGAAGGTCCAAAGCCTCAGTTGTAGAGGCCAAATCCTTATTTGTAGGCTCAGAGGGGTTATTTTTAGCTCCCAAAAGCTCCTTTTCAGGGACCAAAGCCTCATTTTTAGGATTCAGTCCACAATATGGAGGGCCCAAAGCCTCATTTGGAGCCTGCAAAGACCGATTTTTTGGCGGGCAAAGCCTTAGTGTTTGGTACCAAAGCAGCATTTTAGGGCACAAAGCCTGATTTCCTTTCCAAAGCCCCATTTTTAAGGCCCAAACCCCCCTTCTGAGGGTCCAAACCCTTCTTTTACAAACCCCTCTAAGCCTCCACTGGGGTGCCCAAAGCCCTATTGTAGGACCGAAGCTTCATTTCTTGGGGCCTTAGAGGAACCAAGAGGTTCCCCTCCTTTGCAGGTCGAAAGCCTCCTTTGTAGCACCTGCCCATCCTTTTTAGTGCCCAAAGTCTCATGTTTAAGGCCAAAATCCTCATTTTTAGGGTCCCGACCTGTCTTTTATTACCCAGAGCCTTTTTTTAAGGCCCACAGTTTCATTTTGAGAGTCTAACCCCTCAGTTGTCGGGCAGAAAGCCTCTTTTTAGGCTCCAAAGCTACATCTACAGTGTACAAAGCATCATGCTTAGTTTCCAAAGTCTTAGTTTTGGCTTGCAAAGCCTCATTTTAGGCTCCAAAGCCTCATTTTTATTGTCCAAACTGTTATGGGTTTTCACACGCAGGCCACTGTAGCGGGGTCCAACCCTAGGATCCCGCTGAAAATGCAAGGTCTGAGTGAAGGCTTCCAGTTACTCTTTTGCTAGTTCTCAGGTTATAGCTCCATGCGCTCTGGCTTGAAAATTGGAAAAGGGGCTTCTTGCTCACCAGCACCATCATATGCCCGTTCCTTCCTCAGTCAGTGGGGGGCCAGCAGCAAGCAGGCGGGTTCTGTGGGAGCACAGGGTCTGCCTCGTGGGTCTAAGGTAACTCTGGGGAGGTGTGTCAGGGCACCACATGGGCAGTGGATTTCTTTCTTTCTGGGATCTTGGCATTGCTGTCTTTTCCCTCCCATGCTGCAACTTTCTTCACAGCCGCAACACTGCTCCCTCTCAGGGCATCCCACCTGGACCCATCCCATTTGTCCGCCTTTGGCCCTTCTGCCTTTGCAGCCCTCCAGGAGAGCCAGCCTTTGGGAGGCCCTTAGCTGTCCCCTCACAGAGCAGAAGGGGGGTTCACCACTGTTCTGGTCCTTTCAGGAGGAAAGGGCAGGACCTTTTCACAGCTCTCTTTGCAGCACGTTGCGGTGGGCATGGAGGACTCTCCAGAGGACAGCAGCTCCTCTGCAACAGCCGGCACCAGCCAGCTAACCTGGGCAGGTGCATGGGAGGCATCTGCAGGCTGGCCATGCCCCATCTGGCCAGGCAGGCTCAACATCGCATCCTACGTGGGCTTCTGCGGCTGTGTAAGGCTGGTGTCCATAAAGAAAGCTGCATGCCCGGTCTGCTGTCAGCCATTTGACTGTGTGCTGCACACCCTGCCGGAAGAAAAGAAGAAAGAGGAGCACGGATTCAAGCCCTTCTTCCCGCTGCCAGAGGAATGGTGCCGGGGAGAGGGCCCAGAGCAGATCCCTGTAACGGGGCAATGATTTCCGCAGCGGGTTTGTGGACACTACGGACTATGGCCACTCAGCAGGGAGGAGGAGAAGAACTGGTCCTCCAAGTTGTGACTGCGCTCCCAGGGATGCCACAGCTCCCGGGCTCTCCAGCAACAGCTCCCAGTCATCTCCCACACCCGGGGCTGCTTGGGAGCAAACCCTGCTGAGGCAGAGAGCACAGAGCAGATCCTTGTGGTGGGGCTATGATCTCCACAGCCAGTTTGTGGACACCACGGACTATGACTCCTCAGCAGGCAGGAGGAGGAAGAGTGTTTCAGCACTCCAGAGGTGCGTGTCAGAAAAACACTCAGGGCACTTGGGTGGTGATGGGGGCAGATTGCAACCCTGGATGAGGGGGGGGCACATCATCTGACTCCTGCAATGCTGGAGAGGAAGAAGCCAGGAAACACCAAAACTGCCCCCAGCAGGGACCAGGGTGCACAAAGGGCTCCAGCAGCCCACCCTGTCCCTCCTCCCAGTGCTGCCTCTGGCCAGTAGGAGCTCAGAGAGAACTTAACAGTCAGAAAAGCCAGAGCCAGAATTAAAACCACTTCGCCTTCCATGTGTGATTTATGTGGTGTTTTCTTCTCTGTAGGTTTTGGGGCAATTGGTGGAAATACCCAGTGTGGGAGATTTATGCTGTGGGAGCTGAGCTCAGCCTTGGTATTGAGGGTGGAGAGTGGGTGCTCTGCAGACAGCTAAAGGCAGGCCTGGCTGTGCATCTGCTTTGCTGCTCCCCAGGTCCTCGTGAGTCTGGGGAGCCCTCAAAGACCAGGAATGAGAAGTGTGCAGCTCCAGCATATGCCACCTGTGGATGTCCCAAGGCAGTCACGGAGATCATGCCTGCACCAAGTGAGTAACAGCTCTCCAGCTGTTTGTTCAGGCAAGGAGAGCATGCTTTCATTTTGCCCTGTGTTAGTGGGTGTCGTGGTTTAGCCCCAGGCAGCAGCTCAGCACCACGCAGCCGCTCGCTCACTCCCCCTACCCCAATGGCATGGGGGAGAGAATCGGAGGAGTAAGAGTGAGAAACACTCCTGGGTTGAGATAAGAACAGTTTAATAATTGAAATAAAGTAAAATAATAATGATAATAATAACAATATAATAATGATAATAACAATATACAAAGCAAGTGATGCACAATGCAATTGCTCACCACCCGCCGACCGATGCCCAGACAGTTCCTGACAGCGATTGCTGCTCCCCAGCCAACCCCCCCCAGTTTCTATACTGAGCATGACATCATATGGTATGGAATAGCCCTTTGGTCAGTTTGGATCAACTATTCTGGCTGTGCCCCCTCCCAGTTTCTTGTGTGCCTGGCAGAGCACGGGAAGCTGAAAAGTCCTTGACTAGCATAAGCAGTACTTAGCAACAACTAAACCATCAGTGTGTTATCAGCATTCTTCTCCTACTAAATCCAAAACACAGCACTATGCCTGCTACTAGGAAGAAAATTAACTCTATCCCAGCTGAAACCAGGACAGTGATGCAGGGGACCATGTCAGGGGAGAGGACAGCTGCTGCTGCGGCAGGAGAAGGCCAGAGCAGCCCAGCTGCCCAAAGGGCTGCGAGCCCGGCCCCAGCAGCCCAGAGGAGGTGGGGCAGGGTGCTCCTGGGGGCACAGCTCCTCCCTGTCCCCAGGGAAATTTCTGCCCTGGGTCCTGGGCAAGGACGTGCAAGGCCAGGGCATGCCAGAGGTGGCCATGTCTGAAGAGCAGGAGGAAACCTCCCGCTTTTGCAGTCCAGCAGGGCAGCTGGGGCTTTGTTGCAAGGACAGCCTGGGTCAGTGTGTGCTGTGCTGCCACGGGCTGCTGCAAAGCCTGGGCGTGAGGCAGCTCTCGGGGCAATCCTGGTTCCTTCCGGGGCCTGCTTTTGCCCTCTGCCTCCCGAGAGAAAAGACTTCCAGAGGAGGTGAACAAACATGGCTTCTTTTGGGGGAAAGCCTAAGAGAAGGGTGAAATTCTGAACCACTAATGGGGCCAGGGTGTGCTGAGGGGTGAGCTGCCCTGCGCACAGCGGTAGAGGCCAGGAACAGCGCTGTCCGCTCAGCACGCTCAGGGTGGTTCCCGTGTGAAGGAAGGACGCCATGGCCTTGGGCTTGTGCTTCCAGCTTTAATCCAAAAGAGCCGTTGTCTTGAGGAGAGCTTCACTTCTGCCTGGCTGTGCAGGGCCAGCAGCACAGCGCCCACAGGCTCTGCCCCGCTGTTGGCTGCTCCCTTGGAGCTCTCAGGATCAGCAGGGTCTGAGCTGCCAGGGACGAGAGCGAGGGCTCGGCGTCTTTCTCCAAAAGCTGGAGGGCTGCAACAGAAGGAAAGAGAACAGAGCTGAAACCCACCTATCTGCAGAGACCCCGCGGCATCCCCTCCAGACCATGCCAGCCCCAGCCATGCCTTTCCCTGGCCAGGAGGAGCAGGTGGGACACATGGATGAGCTGGAAGCTGCTGCTCAGGAATGCCCCAGAGGTGTTCCTCTGCCCTGAAAGCGTTTCCCTGGAGCAGGGCGAGGCATAGCAGCAGCACACTGCCCAGGCCCTGTGGCCTGCCCCACCAGCCCCAGCACACACAGCACTGCCCCTGCTCACCGCTGCAGATCTCAGACAGCTTCTCCTCGCTGTTGTTCCTCAGGTGCTGCGCGGCAAGCCCTAGGCACAGAGCTGCGTCAGACCTCCCGCTCCCCAGCATGCTCCCAGCAGCGCAGCTCCCGGCTCTGCCGGTTTGGCTGCACACCCTCCTCCCCCTCAGCAGGGTGAGCCCAGGGAAGGACAGTAGGCGAGGGCGGGTGGGACTGAGCAAGGCTGCCAGCAAGCCCACCTGCGTGGGCAGGGCTGGGAGAGGGAGGCACAGAGCCCCTGGCTGCCCAGGCCCTGCACAGGGCAGTCGGGGCTGTGGCAGCTGCAGGGCTGCCCCTTGCTGCCAGTGCAGCGGCTGGGGCTGGGGCCAGGCTGCCAAAAGAGGGACCCCATGGGGCACAGGGGCTGTGGCTCACCAATGAAGCTCACGGCCGCCTCTCGCAAGGTGACCTGAGCATCGGTCAGGTATGGCAGGCTCTGACTCAGGTATTCTTCAACTCTGCTCCTGTCCTGCAGCAGCTGGAGAGAGCACAAGGGCATGGGGCTGAGGTTGAGAGGCAGGCGCAGGCAGAGCGGGCTCTGCAGGCCCTGAGAGCCTCTGAGCCAGGGCACAGCCGGGCTTGCAACATGCTGAGGGTGGGGAGGGGAGAGGGGCGTGGAGAAGAGCCCTTGGGGGGCTCTGTGCCTGAGGGCAGGGAAGGAGGATGCAGCTCCGGGCTGTGGGCTCTGGGCTGGAGCAGGGCAGGCGAGGCAGAGCTGCACAGGGGGCAGCCCTCGTCCAGCGCGGGCCCTGGGGCTTGGGGGTTGTCCTCACCAAGCACTCCCCAATTCTGCATGCCTGCTGGGTCTTGGTCAGGTGCTTGAGCTGTTTCCACTTGAGCAGCTTTGCAGCGACGAGGAGGGCTTCCCGAGAGGCCTGCAGAGTGGGACAGGGATTGGGGGGCTTGTGGAGAGGGACTGGGGGGCTTGTGGAGACGGATTGGGGTGCTTGTGGAGAGGGATTGGGGCTCAAAGGCCTGGCCTCCAAGACCTGCAGGGGCAGCTGGGAGGCCTCTAGGGCCTCTCATGTTCAGGCCTTGGTGGCCATGGGCTGCTGCTGAGCCCGGCTTGACCAGGTAGGGCAGGTGTGGGAAATGTCCGTGCCAGCTTCTGCGCCCTTCCTCACGCTGGGGATGGCGGGAGCCTTCCTCTGGGGTGTGCTGGAGGAGGGCGGAATGGGGGGAGTGGGGATGGGAGGGGACCCCACCTCCCCGTCCTCCTCTGCAGCAGGAGGCACAGAGGGAGGAGGAAGGCAGTGGGGGGAGCGGTGCAGGCAAGGAGGGGAGCTCTGCCCAGAGTCCAACTGCCAGCAGCCCTTGCCCCTCCCTGATGCCCAGGCCACCCCTGTGGTGTCAGCACGCCCTTCTCCGCATGACCGCTGGGGCCTGAAATCTGTACCTCAGCCACGCTCTCGGTCCGGTCACTCATGCGGAAGAGCAGTGGGAGCAGGCTTCTTTGCACGCTCTTCTTCAGCTGCCGCTTGTCGTTCCCCACCGCCATCTGCATGACATCTTTGAAGAGGCAGATGGAGAGCTCTCGCAGCTGGCTGGACTCCTGCTAGGGAGGAGGACAGGAGGACTTTAGCAACAGGCGCTCCCTGAGCAAGGGCGTGAGCGTGGCTGATGTGAGGGGGGCTGCTTTGGAGTCAGGTTCTGCACACAGGAGCTGTGGGCCAGATCTGCAGCAGCGGCTGAATGGCCCCGGGGGGAATGCGTGTGGGGCTGCAGAGCCCAGAAGCCATCCCCACGAGAGCCCAGGGGCGTGAGGAGGGGAAGAGCCCTGGCCAAGGGCTGCCGCAGGGCTGGGCTGCTGGGAAGTTGTCCTTGCAGAGGGCCCATCAGTGGGGCTCAGGCTCCCACAGCAGCCTTACGTCATCAAAGAGCAGCAGGAGCTTCTCCGCCAGCTGCAGAGCGGTGAGGCTGGCCTCCTTCCTCTTCATATGGCCCATGACGTTTCTGAGGACAAGCAGGGCCTTCCTCTTGTTGTCAGTGCTGGCATTCTGCTGGCTCTCCAGGATGTCCGGCAGCAGGACCAGCATCTTTCTTGCCTGTGTGAAGCACAGAATTTCCTGGTTGCGAAGCGGTGAAAGACCACCCTGGCAAAAGTGCTCTGGCCACTAAGCAGCAGCCTCCCGTCGGGCTTCCTGGCAGGGCAGGCAGCACAGGAATCCCTGCAGTAGCCTCCTGGCAGGCGGTGGCCATGGGCGCGCTGATGGGGACACGGGGATAGCAGCGGGGAGGGAAGTTAGGGCAGGAGAAGAAAGGCTGCGTGTCCCCTGCTCAGCCACCCCCTTTCCTGACTGGCCCAAATGGGCACAGGGGTTAGTAACCCTCCGGGCCTGGAAAGCTCCCCAGGCAGCCACCAGGCCCCTCTATGGCAGCGCTCTGCGGACCCCCACGGCTTGTGCACCACATGGTGCGGGGAAGGGCAGCGATCTCCAAGCTGGCAACGAGCGGGCTGTGACCCCTTCGTGACAGAGGCCCGCTGCCCCAGGCCCCAGAGGCAGCCCGTAGCATCGGCTGTACCTCATCGTCCCCCTCTCAGCAGGACGCTTCTTCTGGGGACAGCGCTCCCGCCACTGAGGCACTTTGGCGCTGGCTGCCTCGGTGCGCAGCAGAAACTCCTGCCCAACAGCGCGGGGATGCGCCAGGAGCGAGAGCTCCTGCAGCTGGCTGAGGGAGCCTTGCTCCTTGCGCTGCAGCGGCAAGGTGCGAGCCTGAAGGACACTGTGGCCCGGGAAGGGGACAGCGAGGGCATTTGGAGCCGTCACCCCACCTCCTGACTGCCAGCCCAGGCCAAGCCCCCGTGCGTGTTACCCGCTGCCCCAGCCCCACGCTGCCAACGTGGGGCTTCACTTGACTCTGCCCTGCTCACCGTCTCAGGTCTCTGCGACAGCGTGAGGAGGCCTCTGAGCACCAGCGAGAGCAGCACCAGGCTTGGCCGCCTCAGGTACCTGTGGACTTTGTACAGGCCAGCAAAGTCCCCTGATTTAATGTCGCCGGAGGCCAGCAGCTGAAACAAAGGCGGCAGTGAGAGACTGGCAGAGCCCGCAGGGCTCCCCGCACCGTGTGGCTCCTGGTTCCCCCTGGCAGCTCAGGGCAAGGGCAGCGGGGCCAGACAGCCTGTCCTGGGGGCAGCTCTGCCCGCAGAGGGCCGCTTGGCACCCCCGTGCCCTGCGCCTCGCTGCACACCACGTGGTCGTCTGTGCCAGCTCCTCCTGTCCTCTGAGCATCGGCAGCCTCTTGCTCTGACGCCTCTGAGGAGCGCTCGAAGAGCAAGAGCTGCCACAAAGGAGGCACGAGACGCCAGTGGTGAGGAGTGTCTCCTGTCCCCAACCTTGCAGCCCGCTCAGCCTGTGCAGAGGCCATGGCCACGTCTCTGCCCCTGCCCCCGAGGCAGCCCTTGCCCTTGCCCTTGCCCTGGCCCTGCCCCAGGTTCCCAGTGTGCAGAGCGGGGTGGGGGGATGCAGGCAGCGGGGAAGCTGGATGTCCTGGAGGAGGTGACCATTTGCGGGCAGATGGGAGGGGAGAGGGCCGTGCCTGTTTTCCTGGAGAGGCAGGCACAGCCCTGAGGCTGAGCAAGGACTGGTCTGGTCACTCACAGCCAAGTGCGGGATGCAGGCGTCCTCTGTGTTGCAGCCGAACATCCTGCGCAGCCGCTGGTCCTCGAGCCTGTTGAGCAGCTCCCTCAAGACCTTCACCAGTGTGTGGGGCTGGGAAAGCATCACATCCCACATGGCCAGAGCAGCACTGCGGGCCCAGAGCGCTCTGTCAGCAGGGCTGCCTCGGCCACCACACTGTGCCCAGGCCAGCCCCGCTGGACCCAGGCTGTGCTGCAGCTGCGGCCCTTCCCGCCCCCTGGCTTGGAGTGCCCGGGTCCCTGCCTGGGCAAGGAAGAGGGGGCTGAGAGAGTGTTCCCCATGGGGCAGGGAAGAACCTCGTGGCGGGGCTCTGGGCTGGCTTGGCCAGCTTTGGCTACTGCGGGCCTGGCCGCCCCGCCAGGGCTGGAAAGCGTGGTGGCGTGGAGGGCCCTGCTCCTCGG
This sequence comes from Pelecanus crispus, assembly GCF_030463565.1. NCBI lineage: Eukaryota > Metazoa > Chordata > Aves > Pelecaniformes > Pelecanidae > Pelecanus > Pelecanus crispus. The sequence continues at coordinate 1,829,048 of NC_134673.1, read as the reverse complement.
GGATGCCCTGCACTTTTCCGTGGGTCTGGCAGGCAGAAAGTCTTTTGGGGTCAGCACCTGTCGCATGACGACGGAGAGAGCTTCAGGAGGCTTGTGACCACTTCCCTGGGGCACTGGTCGGTCATCAGGAGAAGCAGCAAGTCCAAGCTGTGCCGGGCTGACGCTGTGCGGATGCACTCCATGTTTTCATAGATGCCCCTCACGATGTTTGGCCCCTGGAGGGCACACAGGTGAGGATGGTGCTGCCACTGGAGCGCAGCCATTTCCTCAGCTGCCTCTGAAAGTGCTGGCCTTGCCATCCTACTCTGCTGGCTTAAAATGGCTTCAAGGTGCCTGAGGCGCCTGGGTTAGGGAGGGAGGGATGGAGGGAGAAACAACGCCTGAAAGGGCTCAAGGGCAGGGGCAGGGCAGCCACAGGCCGCTTACCTCCGTCAGCCAGGAGGCAGGTTCTCTCATGGCCACAGCCAGGATGCTGCTCGCCTCCTCCTCGTCATAGATGCTTGAGTCTCTCATGGCCTCAATGGCCATGAGGACGATGCCTGTCCTCTCCGAAGGCTGGAGGTACTTTCCAAACGCCTGCGGGAGGGAGGGAGGAAGGAAGGCAGGGAAGAGCTGTCACACCGAGTGCCCTGATGGCGCTGCTTAGCTGAGCAGTGAGAGCAGCTCTGGCCAGAGATGGCCCGGCAGTGCTGGCGGCAGTGCCCGCAGCAAAGCTGGAAGCAGGGGCTGCAATCAGTGCGTGGTGGAGGAAGAGAAGAAAGGGCCCTCAGGGGGAGGCAGGAGGGTTGGGGTGGTGGGCACAGCGTGCTGGCCCTACAGAGGAGCAGGGCTTGCTGGCGGCCAGGAGGGCTGGAGCTGCTGCTGGGGCACTGCAGTGCAGCCCTTTGTAGTCCCTGCTCAGGGACAGCAGCAACCCTCTCCCCAGGGACACTGGGGCCATGCCAAGCCCGCTGATTCTGGATGCCTTTGCTCACACAAGGCTCCTGCTGATGCCACGGACAAGAGGCCCAGCAAGGGAGTGGCTCATTACCATTGTAATGTTGCTGGTGCTGGGCAAAGCAAGCCAGGAGGTGTTCTCAGCTTCCCATTCCCTTTGACGCTGTGGATGCTCCGGGTTATCCTTGGGCAGCGTCGCGCCTAAACAGGAGGGGATGACAGAAGAGTCGGTAGGACACAGCGTCTTTGCCAACAAGCTTACCAAATGGTGAGAAGAGCTTTGAACTAGGAATGGCTGAGGAGGGAGGTTACGACCCACAGTCAGGGGAGGTGCTGGTGGACAGGGCTACAAAGCAAAGGGTGACAGGCAAAGGGAACAAGAGGGACCTCAGGGATGATGCAGAAGGATCTCTGTCTCTACCCCTGCCTCAAGTGCAAACGCTCATGGCCTGGGAACCTCAAAGGACCGAGAGCTCTGCATGCAGTCACACACCTAAAACATTGTTGGAATAACTGAGGTGCGGGGCACGGCTCGCACGGCTGGAGTGCTGCGGTGCAGGGATGCAAGCTCTCTGGGGGAGATGGGGGAGAGGAGGAGCGGGGCTGCCTCGTATTTGAAGGAGCAGCTCAGATATACGGGACGGTCGAGACCCTGAGAGAGAGCACGTGGCTCAGAAGCAGAGGAGAGGCAGTGCTGGTGACATCGTGGTGGCAGCGTGTTGCAGACCCCCCGGGTCAGGGAGAGCATGTGGGTGAAGTGTTCCTGAAAGTGCGTGGGGAAGCGTCCATGTCACACGCCCGGATCCTCATGGGGAACTCGAACGTCCCTGAGACCTGCTTGCAAGATGGCAGGACACAAGCAGTCAGGGAGGTTTCTGGAGGGCATCAGGGACAGCTTCTTGCTGCAGGCACTGGAGGGACCAGCTGGGGTGGGGTGATGCACAGCTGGGTCTGCAGCTCTCCGATAGGGAAGAATTCTTTCTGGGACGTGGCAATCAATGGTAGCTTTGGCTATGGGGCCCACGAAACAGCTGGGCTGTGAGAGGTGCTGAGAGGAGTGGGGAAGGAGAGCGGCAAAGAACAGGTGCTGGACTTCTGGTGAGCATTCAGCTGCTGCAGCAAAACAATAGCTGGGATGCTACGAGAAGTGTCTGTGAGGGGCAAAGGGGGTCAGAGAAGCTGGCCGACTTTCATGGACAGCCTCCAGCACGCACAAGAAGGGTCCGTTGCAATCCTCAGGGAAACAAGCAGGCACGTGAGGAGCTGGCTGTGTGTGGAGGGACGCAGCCCGCCACAGCTGCTTCTCTTACGTTTTTGCTGCAGGATGAATCTGAAGAGGTGATGAAGAGCATCCAAAGCCCCCCAGCTGATCTCCCACTCCTTGCAAGTGCGGCAAAGGATGAGGCGTCCCAGCAGCTGTCCCAGGATGGGGATATGGATCTCTGTGTGGCAGGCAGGGCTGTCATCATCTCCGCCAAAGATGCTGAAAACCTGGGTGAAGGAGGCAGGACAGGTAGAAGGGCTGAGGGGCAGCAGCTGCGACCAAAGGCCTGAAGCCCCTAGTGTGCCCTGGGAAGGATCCCCGGAGAGTGAGAGCTTTGGAGGGCCCTCCCAAAGCAGCTAGCTGGGCAGCAGGGCACGGAGAGCTGCCAGGCTTGGGCTCCCGCCAAGCTCCTTGGGCAGTCCTGTCCTGCACAGGACTGGGGCCGAGATGGCTCCTGGCAGCGAGGGAGCTGGGGAGAGAAGACCATGGGAAAAAGAAAGAAAGCCAGACCCTCGCTCCAGGGCAGAGCCTTGTTGAATGCCTCAAGCGGTGCCCAGGCTTGCCTGGCAGGCGTCTCTGAGCTGCAGGCTGCTCCGGTGTGCAGGGAAGGGGAGACAGCCTGGCTGCAGGGTGCCTGGCTCCTTACCTCCACTGAGGAACAGCTGGCCAGCAAATCGCTCAGCTTCCCAATCCTCCCCACGGCCCTCTCACACACAGCTGCGCTCTGGCACTGGGCGAAGGTCAGCAGCATCTGGGAGGAGAGAAAGTGCTGATGTGCCCTGGGAGCTGGCGCCCGCGGCAGCAGAAGCAGCACTGCTGAGGTCCTGGCTGGACTCGTGCAGTCCTTGAGGCCAGGCAGGTAGGCAGATGCCACCCCCAGGGCAGAGTCTGCTCCTTTCTGTGCCCTCCCCCAGAGCACAGCCCTGTGTCCCCTCTCCGTCAAGGCTGGGCTTTTGGGCAGGAGCCTGCCTGTGGGGTCTGCAGTGGGGGAATGGGGCTACGGCCACTTGGTTTTTAGCAACATGGAAACTTCTGCCCTGTAGCACAGTAGGAAATACCACTCTCTGCATTAAGCAAGTGCCATGGGCAAGGCTTTGGAGCAGGCTGCAGAGGGGAAGGCCCATGGACTGCAGCCAGGGGACAGCGGGCTCCCAGCAGAGCATGGTGGGCCAGCCCTGGCTCCCCCAAGGGAGCCGGGCACCCTCCCTGCAGTGTGCTCTGTGCGTGGCACTGGGCTGGGGAGCCTCCACTCAAGAGTGGACACTCCCTTCCCTCCAGGGTGAGGAACAGCCCCTGCCACCTGCACTCTTTGCCAAAGCCAGACCTGTAAGATTTTCTGCAGCTCCATGAAGCCGGAGGCAGGAGAGCTGAGCACCAACGTGCGCAGCATGGTGTCCATGGCATCCAGGGTCTGCAAGGAGGACAAAGGGTTGTGGCAGTCTTTCTGCGGTCCCTCTCAGCCCCGGAGACGCATATGAACTCCCCACGCCAAGGAAGGACAGCCGTGCTGCCTGGCGGTGCCCAGGGGAGGCCTCGGGGCAGACAAGCTGCTGTGGGCAGAGCAGCCTGCGGCACTGGACGTGGCAAGGCCCCCGTGAAGCGGCCGAAGGGCTGAGGGTGGGAAAGCAAAGCTGAGCTCCTGCCCTGCCTTGGATCTCCGCTTGTCTCTCAGCACGCGGCGGCCAGGGAGCAGCCCAGAGGGACCGGGGGCTCCTGGAGCACGGCCAGCACTTACGTCCAAGTAGAGAGTAGCGTCCAGGCCCTGCATGTCCACCTTTGCAGGAAGCGAGAAGACGCTGCGGAAGCAGGCCTGTAAGAGGCTTTTCTTTTTGCCCTCCAGCACCGTCCCCGCTTTGCTGCCAAGAGAGAGAGAGCTCTGTCGGACACCGGCGCTGGGAGCGGTGCCTGGATGCCTTGGGCAGGTGGACACGGACCTCTGGAGCAGGGGTCCCCAAGAGGGATGGAGGGTGTGCAGGGAGCCCTGCCAGGAGGCACCTCCTCCCTCCCCGCCACGGCCTGGGCCAAAGGACAGTCCTGGCAGGCAAGCCTCCTGCCTCCCGCTTTGGGGAAGAGCCGAGGCATGGTGGGGAGCTGCAGGAGCCCTCGGCCCTCCCCTGCGCCCTCCCAAGGAGCCGCGAGCAGGGCAGGGCAGGGCAGGGCAGGGCAGAGCAGAGCAGAGCAGAGGCCCTCTGACAGCACCACTGCACTCTGCCTGCATGGGGGATGCCCCCGGCCAGGCCCAGGGCCACGGGCTGTGGAGAGGTGCCAGCCAAGCCAGGGGCTGGGCAGGTACCTCAAGGCGGCGATGGCAAGCATGGCTTGCTGCCGCACCGCTGTGTGCAGCTGGTCCCTGGGCTCCTCTTCCAGCAGCACCTGCAGAGCACAAGCGGCATGGGACCTGGCAGCCGCCAGCAGCCAGTGCCAGCAGACCCAGCACCAGGCTGGCGGACACCCTCTGCCCCTGCCCCAGCACCGGTCCCCAGAGTGCCCCCTGCCACCCCCGGTGCTGGCGTCTCTGCTGGCAGGGCTTCTCAGCGGCACCCGAGTCCCCTCGCGGCAGCTCAGTGGCCACGCACGCTTGTCCCTGCCCTCCCCCTGCCCATGCGCTGTCCTCACAGCGTGCCGCCGGTGCCTGGGGACCTTGCCCCGCTCCCCACGCCTGCCAGCTGTCCCCTCACCTTGATATTCTCTGCCAGCTCAAATCTCTGGCAGAAGGCATTCAGGCTCCGTGACAAGCCCTTGCGCCTGGCAGCTTTGCACAGGGTGCAGACGCTCTCTAGGAACCGCATCTTCTGGGCCTCCTCCTGGCAGCCGGGCGACAGAGAGACAAACGGGGAGCGTGAGAAGGTAGGCACAGGGCCAGCAGGACTGGAGCACTGGTGCTGCAGTGCTGTGGAGGAGACCCTGGGGGGGAGCAGCTCTGCCCAGCCAGCAGCCCCCCAGCAGCCCCAGCAGCAGGCAGCAGAGCCGGTGGCCCCGTCAGGAGGCGCAGGCACAGCTACCATGGGAATGGCCGCGGTTACCTTTGCTGAGCTCTTCAGGAAAGCCCGGATGAACTGCATCGATTGCTTTGCAAGTCTGTAGAGAGCCCGCCAGCTGGGCTCACACCAGGAGGCACCTAGGAAAGGAGGAGAGCGCGGAAGGCTGTAGAGAGGGGCCGAAGGCAAACGCGAGGAGATGAAGGAGCTCTGCCCTCCGTCCAGCCCCGTGCCGGCTCCCCTGGCGCAGTCTCCCCGTGGGTGCCCGGGCTGCAGGGTGCCCGGCAGATGGGCTGCAATGCTGGAGTGCAGCGCGGCGTGGAAAGCCACGAGTGCAGCGGGCTTAGGATCTCGCTTGCAGACAGGCTGGAAAGGTCCCCGTCGCTCAGCACTGCTGCCTCCTGCCAGGCCAGCTGCCTCTTGCTGCCCGTATCGTATCGCGGAGCAGGAGCTGGGTCCCCTCTGCTCTCTCCCGCCCTGGGGGAGGCTGTGCGGGGGCGGCTCCCAGCCCTGAGCAGCATTCCAGCAGCGCCCTGCTCCCTGCCCGTGGGACCCCCAGTGCCCGTGTGCCAGGGAGACAGGACCCTGGCCCACGTGGATGAGGGTGCGGTCACTGGCCCCAGCCCTGCCCAGCCCGCCGGGGCCCCTCACTTACTGCTCTGCAGCGGCCTGGGCACGCACAGCTCGTAGGGCTGCGGTGGAGAGCTGCTCTCCTGGGGAGCCCCCTTCTGCTCCCAGGCCAGCCTGGGGCGGCTGGGGGGTCTCTGCGCCATCCCGCGGGACGGAGGAAAGGGGTGAGTGTGGGGAAGGGGGAGCTTTGGCGAAATGCCTCAGCACCGCGGGGCTGCCGGGGAAAGATGTGGGCTGTGCTCGGGGGCTCCTCGCCAGCTCCACGCTCCCGCCCTGTCCCGTCACTGTCCTGCCGGACACTGTGGGGTGGGGGCCGCGGCCACGTTGACCACATGCAGCGCCACAGGGTGTCACAGAGGCGCGTCACAAAGGGCACCACTGTGACCCGCCACCCAGGCCGGGAGGGGCAGGGTATCCCCTGTGGGTGGCACGAGGCCCGCTCGGCCCTGGGCACTTGCGTCCTCCTGGGCTGCCCCAAGCCCCACATTTGCCCTCCTGTTCCCTGTTGCTCTCCAGCTGTCCCAGAGCCCTGTGTGCACCCGTCCCAGCGGACCCCCAGGACCTTCCGTTCCCTTCAGCGCACTCCAGAGCCCTGCCTCTCTCCCTCAGCAATGTTAGATGCCTGAGATTTATTCAGGCTTAACACAAGTCATATCTTTTGTTGCTTCATTGCTTCTCTTCCTCCTACCACACTGGAAGAGCTCATGCAGAAAAGAAGGAAAAGAAAATGAAACGTCTTCCGCTGAGTTTGCCCTTTTGGGATTTGGGAACCTTCCAGAAGTGGAGATTGCTGTCTTGCTGGCCTGTTCTCGGTCTGTGTTTTGACTGTGATCAAAAACGCCTCATCACTGCGCTGGTGCTGGCTGACCACCATCTCCAACCCTCCATGGACATCTTCGGGGCCGCTTCTCCTGCCTGATGGCCTGCTCCCCATCCCGGCTTTCAGAACGGCGGGAAGCCCAATTCTGCAGGGGCTGCACAGAAGTTTTACAGTTTGAGTGTTTTGGTGTGTGGAGAATGTTATCTCCAGGCAGGGGTGCCTTAGGCTTGGTTTTTAGCAACATGGAAACTTCTGCCCTGTAGCACAGTAGGAAATACCCGTCTCTGCATTAAGCTCGGAGCCGGGTAAGAAAATGGAAGGCTAGTATCCTTACCGAGTGTTTCTATGGCAACTGACTTTTGATGTTGCTAATGAAATTTACCAGTTCTTTGGCAATTGGACAGGTGCTCCAGGCCCCTCACCATCTTTATGGCCCTTTGATGGACTCTCTCGAGTATGTCCATGGCTCTCTGGTACTGGGGAGCCCAGTACTGGACACAGTGTTCCACGTGTGGCCTCACCAGTGCTGACTATGGGGGAAAGATCACCTCCCTCGACCTACTGGCAACAGCCTCACTGCTTACAGAAGCTCTCATTCACTTCTGACTTCCCTGGAAAAGAACTCTTATGTGTTTGTAGCTCCGTCCACTGATATGTATGTGTGTGTGTCTGTGTGTGTATCTATCTATGTTTGTTTATTTCTTTATTATTGTCCAGAGCTATGCCAAAGGGAAGAAAAATGAGCTATCACATGCCTCTGGGTTGTCTCCCTTGTTACAATATGTTAGGATGTGCAAGCAAGTTTAAGCTTGAGGTTAAACTTATAGTGTAACCAAGTGAGAAAATGTTGGAGATGGCAGAGCACGAAAGGAGACAATAAAGCTGCTGCGTTGACTGTACCGCTTGTGTTTGACTTGCTTCTGTATTCAGGCAGACCTGGAGTGCTCCCCAGCATCAGCGAAGGGGCACGCCGCAGAGGACAGAGGAGGGATGAAGCCTCCCTAAGCAAGGGTTTTGTTGGTCTTGGCTTCTTCAATGATTCAGACCTTAACATCTGGCAGGGAAAGGCCGGTCTTGTTGGACTTGTTTTCTGTTGTCTTGTAGATATTAAAAATGCCCAAAGGATCAATAAATGAGTTCATTAGAAGAAATGAGTCACGGGAATGTGTCCTTGTTTTACATCTCTTTGTCTTCCAAACAGTTTCAAATGACACTGAAGTTGTAAAGGGATTGGTCTGGAGCCGTCCTCTTTGTACTGATGGGCTGAGAGTGCCCCTGCTAAGACAGCAGGTGGAAACTGGCTGTGTCTATACTCCCATACGGCAAATGCCTCAGGCCTCATGTTGGGCGCCACGTTGCTCCGGGGCTGACACAGGCTTGTCGGCAACAGCAGGGGAACTTGGTGTACTGGCTCTAAGAGAAACTGCCCGGAGTGCAGGTTTTAGTTGTGTTGCTGCATGCAGAGCTCCAGTTCCTTTGAGGTTCCCCCCCACCTCTCTGGCAAAAACCTGAACTGATTGCAAAGACACCTGAGCTAACATGAGAGGCAAAACTTTCTGCAAGGTTAGATGCTCTGAGGACTGCCAGTTAATGCCTGTAAGTATTTGTACGTGTCTAGGGAAGGTGCATTTTAGTAAGTAATGCCTCGGCTATGCCTCGGTAATGTTAATACCCTCTATGTCATTCCTCTGCTTCTTTAGAAACCATGTCTGGTGACAGTCAAACATTTAGTGTTAAAATACTAAGCCATTGTCTTAAGGGCAAATACAGGAGCAGTAAAATAAAGTCCCGTTCTGCTTGGGAAGCCATTTATGCCTAAGGAGAGATTACATGTGAGGTTTAAGATGGTTGAATACTAAAATGTAGCATAGGACTTGGTTTCTTCTGACATTCCCCACCACCGTGGGGTGGGTTTTTTTCCTTTTTCTGTTTTAAGGATCTCTACAGAGACAGGTTTGTCACATCTAGACATTCAGAGAGTTCACCCTATGGCTTTGAGCCTGTCTTTGAATGGGCATCCAGCTGCAGCTTGGTTCACAAATGAGCACACCTATGCAGTGGTTCAGAAAACAGGAATGAGGTGAGGAAAAGCACTGGTTTCAGTGTTTAACAAAGGCAGGTATCCATCCCTGGGAGGGAGGGCCTCCTTACGCAGCTTGCTAACTGCCACAACTCTAAGAAGGAATCAAAGAGTCAAGAGAGGTGGCTCTTGGTGGAGCCTGTAGGAGTGGCGCGCCCGGTATTACCTTAGCTCAGAGGTGGGCAGTTGGAAACAATCCCAGACTGCTAGCTTCTAGGCCAAAGCAATGTTCTTGCAGGTAGGGTGAACTTCTTAGCCTGAGCTCTCAATTCTGAAATGTTTGTAATCTTACCAGCACAATGGAAAGAGTGAGTGAACTTCTCTCCCATTCCATTGTCAAGGTGGGCTCTTGAGGAAGCGGGCTCAGAAGGAGAGGTATCCATCAGAGGTGCTTGTGAAGGGTCTAGAGCACAAGTCCTGTGAGGAGTGGCTGAGGGAAGTGGGGCTGTTTAGCGTGGAGAAAAGGAGGCTCAGGGGAGACCACAGCTCTCCACAGCTACCTGAAAGGAGGTTGTAGTGAGGTGGGTGTCGGTCTCCTTTCCCAAGTAACAAGTGATAGGAACCATTTCTTCACTGAAAGGCTTATGGAGCATTGGAGCAGGCTGCCCAGGGAAGTGGTTGAGTCACCAACCCTGGAGGTATTTAAAAGAGGTCTAGATGTGGCACTTAGGGACATGGTTTAGTGGTGGACGCGGCAGCGTTGGGTTTACGGTTGGACTCGATGATCTTAAAGGTCTTTTCCAACCTAGATGATTCTATGATTCTATGGTCTTCAGCCCCAGAAAATCGATGTAGTTCCATTTGTGTTTTAGCACAACCCAACCAAACGGTGACAGATGTTAATGTTGCAGGGAGCTATGCAAACTTTCAATTTACACTGGAAGGAAAATTCCATTTAAAATCTTCTTTTCATCCCTAATCAGCATGAGGAGTCAAAACAGCATTCTTTTTTCCTGAAATGAAAATCTCTGAGAAAAATGAATTTTAAAATGTGGACATGTTTCATTCCATCTTGGTCAGACAGTTTCTCCTCTTGGGCACGTCACAGTTAGAGCCCTTGGCATCCTAGTCTTCCGTATGGAACAGCTCTTGTGAGTTTTTCTTCCATGTTGTTTTAACAAGAAGAGAGATGCAGCCAGCGCAGCTAAGACCATACCACACCTAGACCACAAAGGCCAACAGAAGCATGGGAACCCAGGCCTGCCTTTCACGAGGCATTTCATCAGGTCACGCAAAATGGATCATTGGAAACTGCCTAAGAAGCCACAGTGCCTTAACTCAGGCTGTTCTAATCCAGCATTAAATATTTTCTGGAGAGACAGTTTAAAAATGGAAGAAAAATTAAAATGTTCCTTAAGGAAAGCCTCAATGGGTGAAAAGTGCCCTGCCCATTTTTTCACAACAATGACAGGAAATTCCTAAAGACATCAATTATAGAAGATGATTGTCACCAATATGCAGCTAACTGTACTTTACAAAGGCTGGGAGATGCTGTGAGCACCAGTGTTTAGGTTTATTTTAACAAACGTGCATGAATAATTCCTGTTCATACTGCTGTACTAACATAAAAGAAGAATTTGAGACACTATGGCATGCTGAGAGGAAAGGTTTAATCCTTGGGTTTATAACATGTCCTCGGTTTTGAGGGAAAATTAGACTGGTAGGGCTTGTTCAAATGGCTTAAACTACCATTTTTATTTGCATCTAATCACGTTGGGTTTATGTGGTATGTTTAATGAAAGAATACCTGTTTGGGTAAGTCAGAAACGATATAGCATGCGATAGCTCAGTCGAGCCATAGCTCCATCTAGCTCAGCTTCTTACCGTTGATGCCTATTATGCGTCCAAGTGTGTTCATATGAGTCGAGTCCCTTAATATTTCAGGTACCCTTTGAACCACCTCCTCCTCACCTGCACTCCGACATACGGAAAACACCTCCATCTGTTCATGAGATTCTCTGTTGACAGTAGAAAATTGTGATTTGGCCTTCAGCTCGGGCTGACAGCACAGACGTGGTAGAAGGGATCTGAAACAAACCAGCATTTTTTAGTAATTATTTTCTCACTGTGACTTGCTTAACCTGTGGTGCCTGGGGCCATCCTAGAGGACACTATGGTGGCTGTACGCTTTGTTTTCATTTAAATAATATGCCAGTCCCTCACTCGGTTTCCCTTGCTGTTTACACTACATTGACACAGAGGCACCGAAGTGACACAATTAATTTCTTAGGTACATGCCTGTTGCTCATATTTGATTTTGTAGGTGCTGACACAGAAATTTCATGCTGGCAAGCATTACTGGACATTTTACAGCCAAACATCTACCTTATTGACCTATGGGTTCAGTCACCTTGTAGTAATAGATTTCTTTTTTCTAGTATCCTGTACCCAAGCAAAACCTGCGCCGGGGAGGTTTAGGTTGGATATTAGGAAAAATTTCTTCACAGAAAGGGTAGTCAAGCATTGGAACAGGCTGCCCAGAGAGGTGGTGGAGTCACCATCCCTGGAAGTGTTGAAAAAATGGGTAGATGTGGCACTTGGGGACATGGTTTAGTCTAGTCTACCCTTGTTTGGTTTAGTGTGGACTTGGTAGTGTAGGTTAATGGTTGGACTGGATGATCTTAAAGGTCTTTTCCAACCTAAATGATTCTATGATTCTATGATCTTTAAGAAGTTTGCCTGTGCACTGGAGGAAAAGCAGCAAGAGACATGTTGAACTGGTTTTTTTGACTGGTAATGATTGGCCGGGACCCCCAAATCACTGCCAAGCAATGAGAGAGCACATATGTGCCATGCTTGGAGTGATATTTCTCCGAAATATCTCGAGCGTAACTGGAGAAGTACCGAGGCCTTTTAATGAGCCCTCAAGGATGTCACACATTGTTTGTCCAGTTCTCAAGGGCACACTCTGAGCTGTCTGAAAGCTGGTATTTTTGTCAAAGCAGCCAGCTAAAGTCCCTAAGGGCCTTTCGTATCACAGTGTCAGTGCTTAGCTCCAAGGATGCAGGAGCTGCCATAACACATTGAACACAGGGCCCGTCTGGTCCAACAGCCTGTCCCTGGCACTACCTGGCACCAGAGGCCTCAGAGGAGTCTCTGTAGTGGACAGGTATCAGTAACCTCTCCAGCAGGGCCCTTCAGGCATTTCGTGGCTCTTTGTGCATGAGTGACTATTTGGGGGTGAGCCTGTATGTCCCCCACACAGAAGGAGTTTGAGGTTTGCTTGTTCTTTTAATCTCCTTTCATGCAACCTGTGGATCTCTTTGTTCTTCTTATAACAGAAATCTTTGGTTTCATCTCTTGTTTTTAAATAAGCTGTGTAAGTGCCTGAACATTTGGCAAAGGGTTCCACAGGAAAACTGTGAGCGCGCCCGCATGTGTCTGCGTGTGTATTCAGCTTGCCAGTTTTAAACGATCACGTTCTATTTTAGGGGAGGGCCAACATCTATATCCTTTCTATATCCTGTATGCCATCTTTTATTATACAGTATGCCTTTGTTCAGCCTTCTCCTGTTTGCTGTATAGCGTGAAGCATTCTGACCTACTCATTCTCTCCCTGTAAAAATTAAGTCTTGAAGTCATTAAGTGTCTTGATCAAGTTTGCTGCATTTCTCAATATTGTTTTAATTTGAATATTTTATTTGCTATTTTGGTTTGGATTTTGACAATGTGACTACAAGTCAGCAGAATACTGGGGATGGCTTCAGCAGAAATGATGAAGCCCCTGGAGCTATACATAGAGCTGACTTATGGAGATAGATTTCATAATTTAGCTGATGTGAAAGCCAAAAAGGAATGGCCCGGTCTGTCTTCACTGATGCTCTTCTTCCGCAAACTGATGGCCATTCTTTCTTGCTTGTTATTCCTCATTCTTTCTGCTTCAGAGGGAAGTTCTCAGCCCTGTGAAAAGCAAGGGAATTCTGCAATTCAGCAGAGCCAGGATTTCACACCTGAGGTGAAGATGCCCAAGAAACTGGAACATCCCCTGTGGTTCAAGAGATGATGCAAGTTGGTGTGTTGGCACCTACGCGGAATATTACATATGGATAAAATTGACATTCTCTGCTCAATAGCCTTGTGAAGCACCAGGGTACCTGGTTCCAAAGGCACCTAAACCATACCTGTGCCTGCAGCAGCCGCAGCTTGGACAGTACTGTGCAAATAAGCATCCCAGACTAAATGTGAGCCCGGGACCTGGCTTTTCACGCCTTCCCTCGGCTGCGCTGCCAGATGGAAAGTGGTGACCTCACAGCATACCTACCACAGCACTTTCAGGCACTGTTTCAGGTACACTGTGTACAGTTTATATTAAACAGGTATCACACAGGATATTGAAGGACAGAAATCCAGGTCTTTTTTCCCATGCAGGGAAGTGTTCTCATACCAAACTGTGCCCTTCTATTGGCACAAATGCATTTGTTATCATTGCCTGCAAATTGAAGCCTTTTCAAGGAGAGGCAGGAAGGGTCCTCCCTTCTGAATTCCTGTGGTGGTTAGAGTGTTTGCAAGAGGTGAGGGATACCGATTTACAACCTCTCAGGCAAAGGAAGAAAATTATCCTAGTTTTGTGGTATCTTGGTGAGAATTTTCAATACTGAGCTACTAGATAAAAGAAAGTTACTCTCTCTCTCTCCTTCCATGCACTTCATGGAAATAGTCTCTTCTCCTGACAGTGGAGACTTGGAGACTGCCTCCTTGCCGAGGAGGAAGGAGACCTGTGAAACCCAGGATAAATTGTTTAAGGCCAAGTCAAGAGCAGACCAACTTGTTTCTCATTGTTTCCTGGGGCTGATTCCTGCTCTGCACGCATGGGCATCATCTTGGGTATCTAATTCTTCTTGTGCAGCACAGAGGAAGCCTAGGCTCCCAGCTCAGGGCTGTGATTTTTCTGGGAGAGACCAGGTGCCCTCAAGGTTACATGTTGCGCTACTAAGTGTTGTACAGCCAGATGCGCTTTAATCTTTCTAGCTTTGAACTTGTTTGCAGTAGTGCTACTAATAAGAACAACAACAATGACAACAACAACAACAACAAAACTAATAATAATACAAAGAGGAAGCCATGTATTATTAGCTGGACTGATATAGCTAGAAAAAGAAACACCAAAATCCCAGAGCACTAAGCTCTCCCAGTCGAATGCGTTCCTTTTCCTTCCAAACCTTGCCGACTCTATTCATGGCAATGGTGCAGTCTCCCCGGCACATTTGGAGTGGATCCAAAAAAACCAGTTATCATTCTTTTTGAAGTAAAATGGGCACAGAGAGGCTCTCCCTTAGCAACTAGGTTTGTCACAGCTGTTGGCCATTCCTGTGTGCCATAAGACACAGGTAATGCCCCTCTGGCAATGCCTGATGAGGTGGTGGGATGCCCAGACAGTCAAGGAGTGACCTGTGTTGGAGAGGAATATGCTGGGAAAGAGAGGTGAGATCAGCATGGTGGATGAGGCTGGCAGTGCAATAGTGGGACCAACCCTGGAGAAAGTGCCCAGGGCGCTGATGAACTTCAGGGCTGTGATGACACTGAGCCCCTTAGCTGGGTTTGCAGGGGAGGATCTCAACAATATATGTGCCCCACTGTTAGGAGTAACCCCTGTGGTCTGCTCTGAGGGCAGAAGGGTGTAGTTCATTTCCACTGTGAGGGCGCTAAAGGCAGAGTTTCTAAGAGATGCGTGTCCCAAGGCTCCTTAAAAACGTGTTTTGCAGGGGCAAGGCTGCTCTGTGCTGGGCGTGGGAGGCAAGGGGTGAGCAGCGGGAGCTGCAGCGGGACCCGCATGGGAGCAGGTCAGGTGCTGCTGGGGCCGGTGGGAGAAAGTTCCAGCCAGCTGTGAAACAGGCGTGAGCAGCCATTGCCTGCCAAAGCTCCGCCAGCCAGGGGAGCCCACCGCTCCTCGCTGCAGACCCGTTGGGTAAGACAGGCAGGAAGAAGCAGTGAAGGGTAGAAGGAAGCCCATAAGCACTTACAGCCCATGTCCCCCTGTGGGGACGTGGCAGGGCCGAGCCCCAGCCTGGGGAAAGCCCTCCTGGTCAGGAGACAGTGAGGTGAGCGCAGCTCCCTGAAGCCCCTCCCCACTGCAGAGCCCCCCTGGCAGGGCCTGGGTGGGTGGGGGCGGGGGGCGGGTGTGTGCAGCCCCTCTGTGACACGGTCTGCGGTCACAGTGGGACAGCCCCACATCACAGTGGGGACAGCCCCCCTTTCCCCATCGTGACCAGCATCTGCCACACACACCCCGGCGAGGCCGAGGGGACTCCAGGCGCTGGGGGCTGCTCGCGCCACCGCTCTGCTCTGGAGGAGCTGCTCTGCAGCGAGGAGCAGAAGGCAGAGAGAGGCAGCACAACAGCACTGGGGGTGGTGAAGGGCAGAGGAGGAGGAGGAGGAGAGCGAGGAGGAGGAGAGCAAGGAGGAGGAGGCTTTTTGCAGCGAGAAAGAAAGCCATCAGCCAGCCACCTGCTGCAGTGGTTGACCCCGAGCAAGGGTGGAAGTAAGATGGCAAAAGACCTCTTCTTGCAGCCTCACTTGTCTCCAACAACTGAGAAGCTCAAGAGTTCTGGTAAGGCCTTGAGACCCAATTTCATGAGCGTTCTTGGCTCAAGGACATCTCTGAAAACAGGCGTGGAAACCCTGAGGGCTGTGGAGGTGGTGGCTCAGGACTGGTGACTGAGGGAGGGAGGTGACTGAGGACTGAAGGAGGGACCTGCTTGACCACCCCTAAGGGCTGAGGGGCTGATTTGGCAGCCAGGGCTCTTGGTTGTCTTCCTGACACAGCCCCTGCCTTCCTGGGGCACCCCAAGCAGAAGTCCCTGGCCCCAAAGGGCTGCTCCTTGCCTGCTGGTGGGCATTGCCCACCCTCAGCTCATGTCTGAGTGGAAGAGCTGAAGGTGCTCATGGGCTGTGCGGAGTCAGTGTGTTTGGAGCTGCCCCTGCTGGGGAGCCACCAGGGCCTGCCCTGAGCCTCCGAGACTTCCGTGGAGCACAGCACCATGCCCTTGCTGGCATGGCAATCCACTGCTGGTTTCCCATGGGAGTGGGTCACACCCTGGAGAGCTGCACCTGAAAGGAAAGGAGCCGTCCCGGAGGCAGGCTGAGGTGTCCTTGATTCTTGCCAGGCTCTAGGGAGACCATGTGAAATGCTTGTGTTAGAAAGACATCGGTCCTTGGACAGGAGTGGGCTGAATGGTTTTGAGGTTGCTGCCTCAGAGCATGACACCTCTTTCCCTTGTTTTTGCAGAGTTTGCAAAGATTTGGGCCAGCGCATCATGGTACCTCAGCCAAAAGCTGGCTCTCCACCAGGTGGGACTTACCTCCTTCTCCTCCCCTCACATCCTGAGGAAGCTGATGAAGTCCTGACAGCCTTTTGCCATGGAGTGCAATTGTTCTTCCCCTCCTTTGAAAGCACAAACAATGCCCCAGCACGACACTACAATGCACAGATGTGCGACGGACCACCTCCTCTGTCCATTCAGATGTACCATAAGGTCCAGGCCTAGTGTCAGAAAAGGGGTTGGACTTTTTCTGGGGCTTCTGGAGTCGCCACGGTCAGAGTTGCATGACAAACCTTGGAAGCCTGTGACACTTCAGGGTTTCTTCCAAGTGTGGGATCCCCCCTGCCTTTTATCTGCTTGAGCCAAAGGGTGTTTGGCAGCTTTTCCTGAACTACCTGGTTCTTCATGAAGGTGAAGGTGGAAGGGAGTGAGAGGGAAAGGCACAGACCCTGTTTGTCTTCTCCCAAGGTTTCCAAAGAGCCCATCTTGCTCCTTTGTACCTCAGGCAGGGCACTGAGCACCATCACCTTTCTCTGACAAGTCATCCGTCTGTCCCTCCAAGACTTCTTCTGATCTGCCATCTCATCTCTTTCAGGCTGTCCGCATTCCTGGACTTGGGACTTTTGCGGTTGTCAGAGAACAAGTAGCCAGCCAGGAGAAGGATCTGGTGGTTGTGGAGAGACCTGTGTTTCATCTTGCAAACGCTATCGCACGGGAACATGACCTCCGATATGGTTGCATAGACATTCCTGGTAAGCAGACAGACTGAAAGCGGCACTTGCCCTTGAGCAGAGTGGGGAGGTGTGCTCTGGTGTGCAGAGGTGACTGAGCCTCTGGAGTACCAAGCTCCCGCCGCAGTCCTGACAACAGCTTCAGCTCTAGACCTCCTAAAGGCAAATGCCAGGGCTCTTCCCAGCTCTCACAGCCTCTTTGCAAAGGCAAAAGATGGTTTGTTCCAAGCCCCAGTGACCATGATGCCTGTGCTTTCTAGTCGCTGCTGCCATTGCAGCAGTAGGACCCTGGGGGACACCAAGAGCTGGCATCTATATTTGGGGTGCGTTTCTCTCTAATGACAAAGAGAGCACCGAATGTGGGCACAGCTCCAATGGCCTGGCACCCTCCAGCTTGCCGTGAGGCCTGGCGCCTATCTCCGCACCACATCCTGCAGTCATGGCTCTTCTTGCTGCCAAGCACCTAAGACTCTTTCTTTCCCTTTCTGTATCCGAGAAATCAGAGCTGTCCGCTCCGCACCTCACTTTCCACTTCTAACGGGAAGGGGCGACAGACCCGAGCTTCTCCTCACAGGCGCTGTACCAGCTAGACAGCTCGGTAGCAATGTATTGCCTGAGGGCCTGGACGCTGCAGACCTTTGATTGTAGCCTGCTTAGCAGCTCTGCAAGTCCACGTGTTCCTCTTCTCTTCTTTTTCAGGTCATCAACATTTTGAGCCGCTGCCGTATGCTCAGATAGCCTCAGACAATGCCGTCTCTGAGGGCACAGTGCAGCTTTGCTTGGAAAGGACCACGCGTCTTTTCCTTGTCTGTGTAGAGAACAGGAAGAACGTTGCCCTGGTTTGGAGGGACGTGGGCATGCTGATCATCCAGGGAAAAGACGTAAAAATGAAATTTTACACAGACTTTTTGAAAAGGCTGAATGGGACTGACAAGATGTTGCAAGCGGTTCTCATGGTAGGATTTTTGTTTCCCAGCAGCACTCCTGGTTCTTCTGAGATGCGTTGTGGGGGTTGGGGGCTGCTTTCTCCTGGCCTGCTGTGCCTTGTTCAGCCACTTGGGCTCCTCGTGGTCTACAGTAGAGCAGGCTCTCTGTAGAGCACTTCCCTTGCGTGCAATGGTCTGGCTTTGCAAGAGATACCCCCAGAGGGGCCTGACTTTGTGACAGAAGGCCAGCATTGATGGTGGGGAGCGCTGCTTGCCCCACCCTCGGGGTAAGGAGCAGAGGCACAGGTAGAGCAAGGCTTGCTGAGGCCAGAGCCCTTTGGCTGCTCTGGCTCTTTGCTTGCGTTGCTCTAAGGCGGACTGAGCAGCCAGCCCCTCCCAGTGTCCCCATCTCCCGTCATCTGCCTCCGTCCTCCTTGCAGATGCCAGCGATGAGGGACTCGGTCATCTCAGGCCATGACACTGCTGCTTCCCAGACCTCTTCTGGACGTGTTATCATCCTGCCAAGGTGTGTTTGCTCTGGCAGCTCTTGGCTGAGAGAGCGAGCAGCTTCTCAAGCTCATGCATGGGAGGGCTGCCTTGCCAGGCGCTCAGAACTGTACTCGTGATGGCACTGGGGACTGTTTCAGAGGCCTTGTTGGCAGGGAACTCCCTGCTTGCTCTTGTTCAGTTTGCCTTCATCTGGAGGAACATGGCAGAGCAACAATGCTGTCAAGGCTCTACAAGAAACTTGGAGGACAAGATCAGAATTCAGAAGGGTGTTGGATAATCAGAGCCCTAGAGATTAGTCTGCTCTCCATGTGCGCTATGAGGAAGAGAGGAATCATTTTCCCCAGAAGCAGCAAGGGGGTTTGTGGGAGGACGGCCATTCTCACGGGAAGGATGGAAAAACACTGGCACAGGCTTACGGGGCCTCGCCTGCCCCTCCAGTCACTGGCATTCCTACTATGGTCCTCCAGGATGGGCTGCCTTGGGAAACAATGCAATGTCCTTTGTTCAGCCTGGTGCCTTCTTCCTCTTTCCAGGTACAAGCTTGAGACTGTGCCTAAAATGCCAACAGTGAAAGCAGACCTGACAGGACATGTGAAGGCCGCCCCAGAGCAGGGCTGGGGAAAAGGTGGTGACAGTGGAAAGAAAGGTAAGGGACCAGCGGGTTGCTGGCACAGGGCTGTAGGTTTTCCTTCCTCCACAAGTGGAGGGGATTAGAGCTGAGGTTATCCCAGGATGCCTGGAAGAGGGAGAGGCACCTCCTGTGACTGTACCCATCATGGTAAAGCTCCAGTGACCCACTGTGCAACAAGGTCTCAGAACAGCCCTGCACCACAAATGGCCGCTGGGACTGCTGAAGGACACCTTCCCAGTGGCCTCCACTCCCCAGCCTGGGCTGCAAACTGTGCAAAGCACTAACCCTGCTTCTACCCAGCATGTTCTCAGATGTCTCAGAAGCAATTCCTTTGGTGCAAACCTGCCCCAGCAGCAAATCTGTGTGCACGGGACCAATCCAGAAATGCAAGAGCCGCCTCCTCTTGTGCTAAATGATTCCCCTCCCCAGAATGAGTCCTGCAGACCACGAGTATCTCCCAGGGAACCCCCCATTTCAGCACAGGGAATCCTGGTGCACTGTAGGCATGAGGAGCTGGAGAAAAAAACTGTGTCAAAAAGGCCTGAGACCTCCCAGGAAGCATGGCTTTCATCCAAAGGGATGAAAAGGACCACCTTCATCAGTGTTACCACAGGCTTGAGCACACCTGCACGTCACTCTCGCTGGAACTGGGACACAATAGGTACCTCGTTCCCAGAACACCACCAAGATGCTGTTCTGAAGACTTGTCTCATTTCCTGTTTCTAGAGAATCTTGCCGAGAAGTGTCTCCTTCATCAAGCAAGGCTTTCTCCGAAGCAGTTACGTGCAATGACTGTAAGGCCAGAGCAGGGCCAGAAAGCTGAGAGGAGTGAGCCTCGTGCCAGGTAAGACGCTTGCATAAATGGATGAGGGTGACCCTGTGATCTTGCCTCTGTCTTTCGGACCACTGGGCAGACTCCAGTGCACTGACCTGCAGGGCGTAGCAGTATGTCCGGGCATCAGACCCTGTTCCTCTTGTTGCTCCAGCAAGAGAGGGCCTAGACCTGGGCATCCTGAGTTTTAGTGGAGCTGTTGGGCACATCTGGGCCTGACAGCTTGGGGTCTTCTCCGTCTCTGTGGACTTGATCACAAGGAGGCCAGCAGAGTGCATTCTGCTGCAGAAGCAGGTGCGCCACTTGGAAGCACAAGATGTGGAACGAGCCCCTCGCGCACTCCTGCCAACGCACGCTGTTGTGTCTTTGCAGGCGGCTACCGCCCATCCAGGGGAGCTCCTTGAAGGAAAAGGAAGAGGAAAAGAAACTAATTCCCCTGGTCAAGCCCAGAACAATAGACTTCATTGCCAGAGCTCTTGAGAGGAGAGGAAAGGTACCTGACGTGGGCTGCTGCAGTGAGCGTGTCATACTGGACGGTAGAGACGCGTTGCTCCATGCATGCTGCTTCTCACAAGATTCTTCACCGTGTGTTCACGGGACCACTGAGCAGTTGCTTTCGTGCTTACTTGAAGCGAGGCGGGTTACTCTGCCATTTGAGAATATACTTTTCACTTCCATTGCTCTCCTGGAACACACCCAAAGACCTTACTTGTGGACGTTTCTGTCAGCAGTGTAACTGCAAGGCTTGTCTGGCATAGCCAGCTGCCAGGTGGTTTTTAGCCTGGTGGTCTCTCGCTTAGCTCCCTGGTCATTACAGACAGGCTCTTTGGTGGAGCCTGCAGGAACCTGGGAGCAAACCAATGTGGACAGAAAGGCAAAAGAGAAGGGGCAGAAGGGAGGGTAGGAATGAAAAGAGCTCCGGCCTCTGCAGGCCAGACTAATGCTGCCTGCTGTTGCATTTCAGTCACCCTCCAGAAAAAAACGCTCAAAGAAGGAGACGCTTCCAGAACACATCCAGAAATACTTGGACAAAGAGGAAAAGAAGAAAACAGACAAAAGAAGTAAAGGGCAAACCCCGCCACGGACCAAAGCAAAGGCTAAGAGAGAGGAGGAGACGCCCAAAGCAAACACTGAGACACAAGAGGAGACGCAGGGGACCCAGGTACTTTGAATTCCTGCAGAAAAAGAGCCCCCTCTGGGTGTGGGGCTGTTGTATGAGAGTCTCTTCCTATGCAGGAGTCCAAGTCCTCTGAGGAATTATTGGTCAGCCCTCCGACTAGCACGGAGTCGGGGGAGTCCAGCCCCGACCTCCTAGAGATGATGATGGAGGAGTGGCAAGAGGCCAGAGAAGAGCCACCCACGGTCGACAGGGACGACGCTGTCCCACCTAAGCGGTAAGAGTGCGGCGGCTGCAGCCAAGGCCTGGGAGAGTGGGGTGGTGCTGAGCCACCGGTGGTGGGTCAAGGAAGCCAACCCCTGAGGCATGGGGCCGCATAGAGCAGCCAGGGATTTCTCCTGCCATGGGAATGAGCAGGGTTAGAGCCCGATGGCAGGGGCCAGAGCAGGTGCTTGAAACTCCTCCTGCCTCGAAGGGGCTGTGGGGCCGAATGGGGCCACGTACGTGTGGGGCTGGGTGCGGGAAGAGGCAGGAGGGTGAGAGCTGAAGGGTCAGAGAGACGTTGTCCTTGCTGTTGCAGGAGCCTTTCCCCACAGACACACCAGGCCCTGCGGGAGGTGGTGACGTGCGTCCTGGGGCAGGTCGCCCGCAAGCGCAGGGGGCAGAGGGATGACCAGATGGATCTGCAGGACAAGCTCAAGTGGTAAATCTCTGCAGACACGGGCAGTTCTTCCTCTCGCACAGTGCCCTTCCTCCCGCTCCCCGCAGCTCTGGGAAAGAGAGGCGCTTTGCCTGGCACTGGCCTCTCAGCAGAGCCGCCTTCTGCAGCCACAGCAGCCCCGGCTGCAGAGCGGTCTCCCTGTGCTCACACCACTCCTTCCCACTGTGTGTCTGCAGCGAGCTGGCAGTGCTGCAGTGGCGGCGGTCGGGGAAAGAGGCACGCAGCAGGCAACGACTGCGGGAAGCTGGACCCCAAGCTGCACCCCCTGCTGGTCCGGGGAAGAGGAGGGCGGGAGTGGTACGTGGCATGGGCTCCTGGAGGGACTGTGTTGTATCTGCCTGTAGAAAACACAGTTATACGGATGACATGCCTTACAAGACCCCTTACCGTGTGCTTAGCTGAAGGCTGAAGCACTTCTCCTGGGCTTTCTCGAGAGGCAGCAGATTGTTCTGTCCGTTTGGCAGACAGCCTTTGCTTCTGCCATCTCCAGAAACAGCCAAGGACTTGATTTGGTGGTGTTTGTAATGGCGACGGCACTGCCAGGCTTGTCTGGGATAGCAAGCAGCTGGGTTGCTTTCAGCCCCATGGCTGCTTGGCTCAGGGGTCATTGCAGAAAGGCTGTGCAGTGGGGCCTGTGAGGACTGTGAGCAAAGCAGGGCTGATGGAGGGGCTGAAAAGAAGAGGCAGGAGGGAAGGGGAGAGCTAAAATGCCCCAGCCCTGCGCCGGGGAGACTGACGCTGCCTGCTGCTGCATTGCCGTGGCCCTGCAGGCACAGCCCCGCGTGTGCACGGAGGAGGAAGGACGCAAGCTCTGGGACTCCTTGCGCAAGAAGTGCCAGCAGAAGGCAAGGGCAAAAGCAGCACCCCTGAAGGCTTTGGCAGAAGAGTGAGAGCAATGGGTGGCCCAGGTACTGCAGGCAGTGAAAAACAATTAGGAAAAGAGCGTTCCTCTTCTGCCGGGAAGCCAAGGTGGGAAGGTCCCTAAGCCCTAGGAGCGTGGGGGCTGACCGTCCTGTGTGGGGCTGTACCTGCTCGAGGTGCCTTCCCTGCTGCCCAGCGACATCTCCTGTGCTCACCCCTCTCTCTCTGTGCAGGACTCCTGCATTCGGGGCACTCCAGAGTGGTGGGGAGAAGGCAGAACAGAGCCCTCCGTGGAGGATGGGGAGAGCCCAGAGGACAAGTTGAGTCCTTGCCTGTCCGAGTGCTCACCTCTGAAAAGGTGAGTGTGGGCCAGCTTCAGGCCAGACCTGGGCCAGCTGGGAGCTGGTGACCCAGCTGTGGGTGGAGGAAGCAAATCTCAGCGCCACGGGGCTGGACATGGACAGCATCCTCTCCTTTCTCATGCCATGGGAATGGCACGGGTCAGTCCCTGATGCCAGGTGCCCTCTGCAGCCCCAAGCACAGCTGGCACTGAGGGGGCTGTGGGGCTGAATGGGACCATGGATGTGGGGGTCACTGGGAGAGGCAGGAGGGTCTCGGTCGAGATGTGAGACTTTGTCCTTGCTGCGGTAGGAGCCTTTCCCCACGGACCGACCAGGCTTTGCGAGGAGCAGTGACCTGCCTCCTCGAGAAGGTGGAGGGAAGAGACCATTGCTGTTGGTGGTGAGGAGTCGTCCCTGAGGTAAGAATCTCCAAACATGCCCGCTGTTTGCCCCTGCGTGGCAGTCCCCTTCGTTCCTTTGCCTTCCCGCAGCCCCTGGGCGAAGAGGGCCTTTTCCTGACAGCCCTCCTGGCGTGGAGCAGGCTGGATTGCATTACAGGGACCATGGGCCTGCTCGCTCCAGACAGAAGCAGATGCCACCACATGTGTCCTGACTAGACTTGTAGTGTTGCTCTGCTCCTTCTTCATGCACACAAGACTACAGAGCTTTGTATTCAACTCCTCAGCTCTGGGAGCAGACCTAGCCCACATCAGCGAGTGCCAGGAGAGCCTCTCAGGCACAGAGGCTCCCGAGAGAGATGTCCATCCAGCAAGAGCCTCCTGCAAGCAGGATGAGTGCCAGTACCGGCCGGCCAGGCTGTTAACAGCAACGCTTCCATCTGTTCAGTAAAGCCCCATCTGCAAACCACTGGGTCTGACACTGTGGGTCTTTCCTTGGTGGCTGTGAAATCTGCACTCGGCAGTGGGATCTTTCTTTTGGGGCTAGCAGCAACTTTGCATGCTGAATCCCAAAGATCCTTTTTATCTCTCCCTACTCCTGCCAGGCTCGCTCGGCTGATGGGGATGCCGTGGGTCTGTGGCCAGTGGGCTGGCTGCCCCATGGGGGTGCAGGGGTCTCTGGCAGGGCTGAGACACCTCGCTGCTTCTTCCCTGCAGTCGACGTGCACTGTGCTTCCAAATGTCCTGCAGGCTGGCGCTGTGCAAGGGAGCAGTGGTGGTTGGTGGGGTTTTGGGAACAGTCCTGTCCCAAGCAGAAGAGGTGTGCATTGAAAGTGGGTAAGGGGAAAAGCCCCTGAAAAGCTGAGGCTGGGTGACCTCAGTCAGGGTGACCTCAGACGAGTGCTCGTGCACTCCTGTGGGGAGGCCAGGATCTCCAGGCATGCAGTTCTTGAGCCTGGACAGATTTTGGTCTTTTCTTCTTCTCTCTCTGTGAGTGGGGAGGAGATTGGCCCACCACACCTGGCTTTTTGGAGGGGAAGCAGACTTGTGAGGGGAAGGAATTGGGCCTTCTGTGGGGATGGGCCCACCAGTGCCTGTGCTCTTACTGACTCGCATGGGCTTTCTGACTGTGGTGGTGTGATACAGCAGGCACTTGGGCCCTGCAAGAGGCAGGCAGCTGCTGGCAGCAGCCACCTCGCAGCCAGGAGAGAGACTTAGAGCCTGAGCCCTGTCAGCTGAGCAAAGGTCTTCCACACACATGGCCCTTTGGGACACTGGCTGAGCCTGCAGCCGTCTCTCTGCACATGAGGATGTTCACCCATCGTGTGCTATCACTTGTGCTGCAGGAACTCATTTTGTCATCTGCATATAAGACCCAGCTTAGCAGTCTTCTGCTTGAGCCTCTCCACTTCCTCCCACACTTCAGGAGAGCTTGCCTTCCTCAGAAGACAGTTCTCTTGAAGGACACTGCATTGCCTCTCGGGCTCCTTCAGGACACTCTGCAGGTGGGCGTTCTGCTCCAGCAGCCTGATGTAAGTGCTACCAGGCAGCCAGTCGTCCTGCTGCCCTACTGTTGGAACACCCCGCTCTGCCACAGACCGCCCGCTGCAGGTCCTTCCTTGTGGCGGGGATTCCAAGCAGTGCGGCGCCAAGTCTTGCCCCACAGTATCTAGCAAAACTCTTCCCTTCCTCCTGGAGGTGAGCATCTTTGAAGTTCTTGTGGGTTTTCCGCTGTCCTTCTCCATCGTGGGAGTAAGGTGCCAGGAGGCTCTCCAAAGAGCAGGGCCCAATGGACCCAGTGCTCAGGAGGGTCTGCAGACCTGGCCTCCTTGCAGGAAGTGGGCTGCTTGCCCTCAAACCACGCCGAGATGTACTTTAGGAAGAGTCTCCTCTGCAGCAGCAGTTCGTTTTGGAGGCAGAGATGCGGGCGGCCTGGTCACCGTTGGTATTCAACTCTTGCACGTCCTGGGCCTCATACCTCTTCTGCTGTTTTGCCACTGCTTCTTCCAGGTTTCTGTGCTGCCTGAGATTTTCCCCCAGCTCTGTCTCCAAATGCTCTCTCTCTCCTGCTTGTTAACGTGCTCTTTCTGTTGTAGTTGTTGCTGGGTTTTGGAGCTTTTGTGGTCTTTGTTAGTGTACGGTGTCAGCTAACCGTCCAATCTGATAGAGAAAATGCAGAGGAGAGAGAGTGTAGTCAGTCTAGTACTATTACTAGTAAGACTTCCAGCAAAGACATGGCGAGAGGCTTGCATGAGTGAACTCTCCCTGAGCTTGGGCTGAAAGGAACCCAAGCAAAAACTGTGCAAGAGCATTGAGATTTGGCTAAGTATGAAAAAACCACTTGGCATTTTCTCCACCTTGAAAAAAATCACTTTAGCTACCTGATGTCACTTGCCCTTCCTGGGTGCCTTTGATGCATCTTGTGCCATGTGCAGAGGCTTTGCAAGCAGGATCTACGCAATTTAATCAAAGAAACTGCTTTACACTTTGAGTGAACACAAAAGATAGGACAGAGTAGCAAGGCATTATGCGAGGTGTTAGCATGCTCCCAGAAGGAGAGCCTTCAGAGTCTTTGCTGGCCAGGCAGGCTTCAGGCAGGAGGTGAAGGATGGGGGTCCGCTGCTCCGTGCACTGGGCTGATCTGAAGTCTTGCCGGGTCACTGTCTTCCAACTCATTGTTTTTTCCATTGATTTTCTCCTCTTGAAGCCTTGAGTTCCTCACCATGGCAGTTACAACAATCCAACCTTTCTGACCTTGCCACTTTTGCCCTTCCTGTCTTCTCTGGATGACTGGATGATCTTAAAGGTCTTTTCCAACCTAAATGATTCTATGATTCTGTGATTCTCCCCCATCCCACTGGGAGCAGGGGAGGGAGCAAGTGTGTGACTACAGGGGATAAGCCACAAGACTAACAAAGACCATAAGCCACAAGACTAACAAAGACCAAAACTCTTTGGCCATTAATTGGCTGAGGAGCTGTTAAGGACCTACAGGCACAGCCTTGAGGAGGGTCAGCCTGGTCTTTGTAGCTGGAACAAGAGGACGAGAGGAAATGGCCTCAAGTTGCGCCAGGGGAGATTTAGATTGGATATTAGGACAAATTTCTTCACTGAAAGGCTTATGGAGCATTGGAGCAGGCTGCCCAGGGAAGTGGTTGAGTCACCATCCCTGGAGGTATTTAAAAGAGGTCTGGATGTGGCACTTAGGGCCATGGTTTAGTGGTGGCCTTGGCAGTGTTGAGTTAGCGGTTGGATTCGATGGTCTTAAAGGTCTTTTGCAACCTAAATGATTGTATTCTATTCTGTTCTGTGAGGATTACGGAGAGTTGGGGGTGGCCTGTGAGACCATGCACAATACGCTAACACATGGCTAGGGGAAGGGTCGAAGGTGGGCAGAGCGGAGGGGAGGGGAGGAACATGGCATGGAAAATGGAGAGGAGGATGAATAGAGTCTCATGTGGCCAGTCAGTATTTCTGTCCGACAGCCCTGTGCCTGCTCACTGCAGTGTGTATCCTAGCTTATGACGTCCTTTCTTAACTGTCTGTCTGTGTAATTTCACTCTCTGTCCCAGCTGTGCGTGCTGCTAGGCCCAAACGCCAGCAAGTGGAGAAGCGGCCACAGGTCCCAGGGCTCACAGCTCTGTGTGTCAGCAGCTGGAGAGACCGGTGCATGCGTGTATGTGTGCCAGGTCCAAGGACCAGTCATGGGAAGGACTTGGCTGAGTTTATATTTTTCCTTAGCACGTTTAACCTTATGTGTGTGGGGGTGTATGCACAGATCACTCGCAAATTCATAGTGGATTAGACTGCGAGCAGGGGGGAAATCTGTATCTGGAAAGCCTCAAAGCCTGAGCCTGATGTGGGTAGGGGAGCCCGGGGTCTGGGAATGGGTATTAGGCTGGCTGAGAGCCTGGACTAATCCTCCAGGGATCCAGGAGTGTGCGGGTGCTTGGGAGACAAGCTGGTGACTGCATGCACCCATTTGCTGGCAACCATGGTCAAACTGGACTAGCTGGCAAGGAGGAGGAGACGCACACGCCAAGTGAGAGGGCCCAGCATCTGGGCTGGGATGTTGGATGGACGGAGGGCCCACGCTGACATTTGAGGGATCCGTGAAGGTGGGCGTGCTTGTGAATCCGGAGAGCGATACCATGGGCAGAGCCATCTTTCCTAACTTTTGCCATCTGAAAGTTTGCTTTTGAGGTTAGATATCACTTTTTTCCCAGTCAATGGAGGTAGACTTCTCCTGCACTAATGAGAAAGAACTAGGCACTTCATGTCAAATTTCTGATTCTTAGCTGAACGTACAGTCATGTAACATCCTTTTCTAGAGCCTTCCCCTGTAGTCGCATCATGCTATAAAAATAGCAATAAACATATAAAAATAGCAATAGCGTGGGTGATGAGTCACCCTTCTCATTATCCTGGGAATGTTAGCTAGAAATAGGTCTCCCTAAGGAATATCTAAAAAAATACTGACATGTCTCACAAGCAAAGAACGAAACAGAATCCAGAGAAGATCTGGTATCTTCTACCAGTCTACCTCAAGCTGTCCACACTTGGAGGGAGACAGAGGATTGTGTTTGCAACTGCAATCATCCTTCTGCACGGTGATGGCAAACTGATGTCACGCTCAGATTTCTGTGTAGATCTCGGCAAGGATGTTCAGAAGGAAAAGAAACAGAGCAAGAAGAAAGAGAAACCAAAGGATGCGCGACCTGTGCTCAGGTCTGTGATCTGCAGTGAGGGCCATTCGTAAGTGGACAGCAAGCTGACATCTAACACAGTAAATACACGTGTTGGTCAGCAGACAGTAAAGGAGAGTCCCTATGGGAGTACAGACACAGCCAGTTTCCACCTGCTGTCTTAGCAGGGGCACTCTCAGCCCATCAGTACAAAGAGGATGACTCCAGGCCAATCCCTTTACAACTTCAGTGTCATTTGAAACCATTTTGAAGACAAAGAGATGTAAAACAAGGACACATTCCTGTGACTCATTTCTTCTAATGAACTCATTTATTTTTCCTTTGGGCATTTTTAATATCTACAAGACAACAGAAAACAAGGAAGACAACCCAGAGGCATGTGATATCTCATTTTTGTTCCCTTTGGCATAGCTCTGGACAATAATAAATAATAAGAGTTCTTTTCCAGGGAAGTCAGAAGTGAATGAGAGCTTCTGTAAGCAGTGAGGCTGTTGCCAGTAGGTCGAGGGAGGTGATCTTTCCCCCATAGTCAGCACTGGTGAGGCCACACGTGGAACACTGTGTCCAGTACTGGGCTCCCCAGTACCAGAGAGCCATGGACATACTCGAGAGAGTCCATCAAAGGGCCACGAAGATGGTGAGGGGCCTGGAGCACCTGTCCTGTGAGGAAAGGCTGAGAGAGCTGGGGCTGCTCAGCCTGGAGAAGAGAAGGCTCAGGGGGCACCTCATCAATGTGTATCAATACCCAAAGGGAGTGT
This sequence comes from Pelecanus crispus, assembly GCF_030463565.1. Lineage (NCBI taxonomy): Eukaryota > Metazoa > Chordata > Aves > Pelecaniformes > Pelecanidae > Pelecanus > Pelecanus crispus. The sequence continues at coordinate 1,800,549 of NC_134673.1, read as the reverse complement.
GAAAAGAGGGTGGAGACAGGCTCTTTCCAGTGGCCCCCAGTGCAGGACCAGAGGCAATGGGCACAAAGTGAAACACAGGAGGTTCCCTTGGAACATCAGAAAACACTTTTTTACTGCGTGGGTGACTGAGCCCTGGCAGAGGTTGCCCAGGGAGGTTGTGGAGTCTCCACCTTTGGAGATAGTCAAAAGCCGTCTGGACATGGTCCTGGGCAACCGGCTCTGGGAGTGCCTGCCTGAACAGGGGGTTGGACCAAGTGACCTCCAAAGGGCCCTTCCAACCTCAACCGGTCTGTCATTCTGTGACTGCAGACATCATCAAATACTGTTTGTCCTCTCTGCTGCCCACCTTAGAAATGTCTAGAAATCTCTACAGGCACAAATAAGGAGCAGCTTAGATGCTGTTCAAATCAGCCAACTTTGATTTGGATCCCAGTGAGACCCGTGTGTTTAAAGCAGACATTTCTGAACCACCCTTCAAGCTCTCTGTCTCTTGGACGGTAGATGAGGGGACTGATTCAAAATGTTAAGACAGTTTAGAAAAGTTCAGGTGCCTATTTGCTTCAGGTTTCCTCTTCTGAAAGCATCTGGTGATCAGTACACCATGTTGACGTTTCGTTGACATTGTAACAGCAATCAGTGATCAGATGAGAGGAGCAGTTGTAAACATCTTTTTGCTAAAAGAGATTTTCAGAACGGAGGAAAGGATATGAATTGCAAGATGTCAGACATTGTAGCATTGTGGAAAGCATCTCATAACCTCTGTGGTGAACTCTGCACTGTGGCCAGTGTAGCATCATCACAGGAATGATTAAAGTTTAGCATGAGATTGCCAAAGAATCGATAAATTTCATTAGCAACATCAAAAGTCAGTTGCCATAGAAACACTCGGTAAGGATACTAGCCTTCCATTTTCTTACCCGGCTCCGAGCTTAATGCAGAGACGGGTATTTCCTACTGTGCTACAGGGCAGAAGTTTCCATGTTGCTAAAAACCAAGCCTAAGGCACCCCTGCCTGGAGATAACATTCTCCACACACCAAAACACTCAAACTGTAAAACTTCTGTGCAGCCCCTGCAGAATTGGGCTTCCCGCCGTTCTGAAAGCCGGGATGGGGAGCAGGCCATCAGGCAGGAGAAGCGGCCCCGAAGATGTCCATGGAGGGTTGGAGATGGTGGTCAGCCAGCACCAGCGCAGTGATGAGGCGTTTTTGATCACAGTCAAAACACAGACCGAGAACAGGCCAGCAAGACAGCAATCTCCACTTCTGGAAGGTTCCCAAATCCCAAAAGGGCAAACTCAGCGGAAGACGTTTCATTTTCTTTTCCTTCTTTTCTGCATGAGCTCTTCCAGTGTGGTAGGAGGAAGAGAAGCAATGAAGCAACAAAAGATATGACTTGTGTTAAGCCTGAATAAATCTCAGGCATCTAACATTGCTGAGGGAGAGAGGCAGGGCTCTGGAGTGCGCTGAAGGGAACGGAAGGTCCTGGGGGTCCGCTGGGACGGGTGCACACAGGGCTCTGGGACAGCTGGAGAGCAACAGGGAACAGGAGGGCAAATGTGGGGCTTGGGGCAGCCCAGGAGGACGCAAGTGCCCAGGGCCGAGCGGGCCTCGTGCCACCCACAGGGGATACCCTGCCCCTCCCGGCCTGGGTGGCGGGTCACAGTGGTGCCCTTTGTGACGCGCCTCTGTGACACCCTGTGGCGCTGCATGTGGTCAACGTGGCCGCGGCCCCCACCCCACAGTGTCCGGCAGGACAGTGACGGGACAGGGCGGGAGCGTGGAGCTGGCGAGGAGCCCCCGAGCACAGCCCACATCTTTCCCCGGCAGCCCCGCGGTGCTGAGGCATTTCGCCAAAGCTCCCCCTTCCCCACACTCACCCCTTTCCTCCGTCCCGCGGGATGGCGCAGAGACCCCCCAGCCGCCCCAGGCTGGCCTGGGAGCAGAAGGGGGCTCCCCAGGAGAGCAGCTCTCCACCGCAGCCCTACGAGCTGTGCGTGCCCAGGCCGCTGCAGAGCAGTAAGTGAGGGGCCCCGGCGGGCTGGGCAGGGCTGGGGCCAGTGACCGCACCCTCATCCACATGGGCCAGGGTCCTGTCTCCCTGGCACACGGGCACTGGGGGTCCCACGGGCAGGGAGCAGGGCGCTGCCGGAATGCTGCTCAGGGCTGGGAGCCACCCCCGCACAGCCTCCCCCAGGGCGGGAGAGAGCAGAGGGGACCCGGCTCCTGCTCCGCGATACGATACGGGCAGCAAGAGGCAGCTGGCCTGGCAGGAGGCAGCAGTGCTGAGCGACGGGGACCTTTCCAGCCTGTCTGCAAGCGAGATCCTAAGCCCGCTGCACTCGTGGCTTTCCATGCCGTGCTGCACTCCAGCATTGCAGCCCGTCTGCCGGGCACCCTGCAGCCCGGGCACCCACGGGGAGACTGCGCCAGGGGAGCCGGCACGGGGCTGGACAGAGGGCAGAGCTCCTTCATCTCCTCGCGTTTGCCTTCAGCCCCTCTCTACAGCCTTCCGCGCTCTCCTCCTTTCCTAGGTGCCTCCTGGTGTGAGCCCAGCTGGCGGGCTCTCTACAGACTTGCAAAGCAATCGATGCAGTTCATCCGGGCTTTCCTGAAGAGCTCAGCAAAGGTAACCGCGGCCATTCCCATGGTAGCTGTGCCTGCGCCTCCTGACGGGGCCACCGGCTCTGCTGCCTGCTGCTGGGGCTGCTGGGGGGCTGCTGGCTGGGCAGAGCTGCTCCCCCCCAGGGTCTCCTCCACAGCACTGCAGCACCAGTGCTCCAGTCCTGCTGGCCCTGTGCCTACCTTCTCACGCTCCCCGTTTGTCTCTCTGTCGCCCGGCTGCCAGGAGGAGGCCCAGAAGATGCGGTTCCTAGAGAGCGTCTGCACCCTGTGCAAAGCTGCCAGGCGCAAGGGCTTGTCACGGAGCCTGAATGCCTTCTGCCAGAGATTTGAGCTGGCAGAGAATATCAAGGTGAGGGGACAGCTGGCAGGCGTGGGGAGCGGGGCAAGGTCCCCAGGCACCGGCGGCACGCTGTGAGGACAGCGCATGGGCAGGGGGAGGGCAGGGACAAGCGTGCGTGGCCACTGAGCTGCCGCGAGGGGACTCGGGTGCCGCTGAGAAGCCCTGCCAGCAGAGACGCCAGCACCGGGGGTGGCAGGGGGCACTCTGGGGACCGGTGCTGGGGCAGGGGCAGAGGGTGTCCGCCAGCCTGGTGCTGGGTCTGCTGGCACTGGCTGCTGGCGGCTGCCAGGTCCCATGCCGCTTGTGCTCTGCAGGTGCTGCTGGAAGAGGAGCCCAGGGACCAGCTGCACACAGCGGTGCGGCAGCAAGCCATGCTTGCCATCGCCGCCTTGAGGTACCTGCCCAGCCCCTGGCTTGGCTGGCACCTCTCCACAGCCCGTGGCCCTGGGCCTGGCCGGGGGCATCCCCCATGCAGGCAGAGTGCAGTGGTGCTGTCAGAGGGCCTCTGCTCTGCTCTGCTCTGCCCTGCCCTGCCCTGCCCTGCTCGCGGCTCCTTGGGAGGGCGCAGGGGAGGGCCGAGGGCTCCTGCAGCTCCCCACCATGCCTCGGCTCTTCCCCAAAGCGGGAGGCAGGAGGCTTGCCTGCCAGGACTGTCCTTTGGCCCAGGCCGTGGCGGGGAGGGAGGAGGTGCCTCCTGGCAGGGCTCCCTGCACACCCTCCATCCCTCTTGGGGACCCCTGCTCCAGAGGTCCGTGTCCACCTGCCCAAGGCATCCAGGCACCGCTCCCAGCGCCGGTGTCCGACAGAGCTCTCTCTCTCTTGGCAGCAAAGCGGGGACGGTGCTGGAGGGCAAAAAGAAAAGCCTCTTACAGGCCTGCTTCCGCAGCGTCTTCTCGCTTCCTGCAAAGGTGGACATGCAGGGCCTGGACGCTACTCTCTACTTGGACGTAAGTGCTGGCCGTGCTCCAGGAGCCCCCGGTCCCTCTGGGCTGCTCCCTGGCCGCCGCGTGCTGAGAGACAAGCGGAGATCCAAGGCAGGGCAGGAGCTCAGCTTTGCTTTCCCACCCTCAGCCCTTCGGCCGCTTCACGGGGGCCTTGCCACGTCCAGTGCCGCAGGCTGCTCTGCCCACAGCAGCTTGTCTGCCCCGAGGCCTCCCCTGGGCACCGCCAGGCAGCACGGCTGTCCTTCCTTGGCGTGGGGAGTTCATATGCGTCTCCGGGGCTGAGAGGGACCGCAGAAAGACTGCCACAACCCTTTGTCCTCCTTGCAGACCCTGGATGCCATGGACACCATGCTGCGCACGTTGGTGCTCAGCTCTCCTGCCTCCGGCTTCATGGAGCTGCAGAAAATCTTACAGGTCTGGCTTTGGCAAAGAGTGCAGGTGGCAGGGGCTGTTCCTCACCCTGGAGGGAAGGGAGTGTCCACTCTTGAGTGGAGGCTCCCCAGCCCAGTGCCACGCACAGAGCACACTGCAGGGAGGGTGCCCGGCTCCCTTGGGGGAGCCAGGGCTGGCCCACCATGCTCTGCTGGGAGCCCGCTGTCCCCTGGCTGCAGTCCATGGGCCTTCCCCTCTGCAGCCTGCTCCAAAGCCTTGCCCATGGCACTTGCTTAATGCAGAGAGTGGTATTTCCTACTGTGCTACAGGGCAGAAGTTTCCATGTTGCTAAAAACCAAGTGGCCGTAGCCCCATTCCCCCACTGCAGACCCCACAGGCAGGCTCCTGCCCAAAAGCCCAGCCTTGACGGAGAGGGGACACAGGGCTGTGCTCTGGGGGAGGGCACAGAAAGGAGCAGACTCTGCCCTGGGGGTGGCATCTGCCTACCTGCCTGGCCTCAAGGACTGCACGAGTCCAGCCAGGACCTCAGCAGTGCTGCTTCTGCTGCCGCGGGCGCCAGCTCCCAGGGCACATCAGCACTTTCTCTCCTCCCAGATGCTGCTGACCTTCGCCCAGTGCCAGAGCGCAGCTGTGTGTGAGAGGGCCGTGGGGAGGATTGGGAAGCTGAGCGATTTGCTGGCCAGCTGTTCCTCAGTGGAGGTAAGGAGCCAGGCACCCTGCAGCCAGGCTGTCTCCCCTTCCCTGCACACCGGAGCAGCCTGCAGCTCAGAGACGCCTGCCAGGCAAGCCTGGGCACCGCTTGAGGCATTCAACAAGGCTCTGCCCTGGAGCGAGGGTCTGGCTTTCTTTCTTTTTCCCATGGTCTTCTCTCCCCAGCTCCCTCGCTGCCAGGAGCCATCTCGGCCCCAGTCCTGTGCAGGACAGGACTGCCCAAGGAGCTTGGCGGGAGCCCAAGCCTGGCAGCTCTCCGTGCCCTGCTGCCCAGCTAGCTGCTTTGGGAGGGCCCTCCAAAGCTCTCACTCTCCGGGGATCCTTCCCAGGGCACACTAGGGGCTTCAGGCCTTTGGTCGCAGCTGCTGCCCCTCAGCCCTTCTACCTGTCCTGCCTCCTTCACCCAGGTTTTCAGCATCTTTGGCGGAGATGATGACAGCCCTGCCTGCCACACAGAGATCCATATCCCCATCCTGGGACAGCTGCTGGGACGCCTCATCCTTTGCCGCACTTGCAAGGAGTGGGAGATCAGCTGGGGGGCTTTGGATGCTCTTCATCACCTCTTCAGATTCATCCTGCAGCAAAAACGTAAGAGAAGCAGCTGTGGCGGGCTGCGTCCCTCCACACACAGCCAGCTCCTCACGTGCCTGCTTGTTTCCCTGAGGATTGCAACGGACCCTTCTTGTGCGTGCTGGAGGCTGTCCATGAAAGTCGGCCAGCTTCTCTGACCCCCTTTGCCCCTCACAGACACTTCTCGTAGCATCCCAGCTATTGTTTTGCTGCAGCAGCTGAATGCTCACCAGAAGTCCAGCACCTGTTCTTTGCCGCTCTCCTTCCCCACTCCTCTCAGCACCTCTCACAGCCCAGCTGTTTCGTGGGCCCCATAGCCAAAGCTACCATTGATTGCCACGTCCCAGAAAGAATTCTTCCCTATCGGAGAGCTGCAGACCCAGCTGTGCATCACCCCACCCCAGCTGGTCCCTCCAGTGCCTGCAGCAAGAAGCTGTCCCTGACGCCCTCCAGAAACCTCCCTGACTGCTTGTGTCCTGCCATCTTGCAAGCAGGTCTCAGGGACGTTCGAGTTCCCCATGAGGATCCGGGCGTGTGACATGGACGCTTCCCCACGCACTTTCAGGAACACTTCACCCACATGCTCTCCCTGACCCGGGGGGTCTGCAACACGCTGCCACCACGATGTCACCAGCACTGCCTCTCCTCTGCTTCTGAGCCACGTGCTCTCTCTCAGGGTCTCGACCGTCCCGTATATCTGAGCTGCTCCTTCAAATACGAGGCAGCCCCGCTCCTCCTCTCCCCCATCTCCCCCAGAGAGCTTGCATCCCTGCACCGCAGCACTCCAGCCGTGCGAGCCGTGCCCCGCACCTCAGTTATTCCAACAATGTTTTAGGTGTGTGACTGCATGCAGAGCTCTCGGTCCTTTGAGGTTCCCAGGCCATGAGCGTTTGCACTTGAGGCAGGGGTAGAGACAGAGATCCTTCTGCATCATCCCTGAGGTCCCTCTTGTTCCCTTTGCCTGTCACCCTTTGCTTTGTAGCCCTGTCCACCAGCACCTCCCCTGACTGTGGGTCGTAACCTCCCTCCTCAGCCATTCCTAGTTCAAAGCTCTTCTCACCATTTGGTAAGCTTGTTGGCAAAGACGCTGTGTCCTACCGACTCTTCTGTCATCCCCTCCTGTTTAGGCGCGACGCTGCCCAAGGATAACCCGGAGCATCCACAGCGTCAAAGGGAATGGGAAGCTGAGAACACCTCCTGGCTTGCTTTGCCCAGCACCAGCAACATTACAATGGTAATGAGCCACTCCCTTGCTGGGCCTCTTGTCCGTGGCATCAGCAGGAGCCTTGTGTGAGCAAAGGCATCCAGAATCAGCGGGCTTGGCATGGCCCCAGTGTCCCTGGGGAGAGGGTTGCTGCTGTCCCTGAGCAGGGACTACAAAGGGCTGCACTGCAGTGCCCCAGCAGCAGCTCCAGCCCTCCTGGCTGCCAGCAAGCCCTGCTCCTCTGTAGGGCCAGCACGCTGTGCCCACCACCCCAACCCTCCTGCCTCCCCCTGAGGGCCCTTTCTTCTCTTCCTCCACCACGCACTGATTGCAGCCCCTGCTTCCAGCTTTGCTGCGGGCACTGCTGCCAGCACTGCCGGGCCATCTCTGGCCAGAGCTGCTCTCACTGCTCAGCTAAGCAGCGCCATCAGGGCACTCGGTGTGACAGCTCTTCCCTGCCTTCCTTCCTCCCTCCCTCCCGCAGGCGTTTGGAAAGTACCTCCAGCCTTCGGAGAGGACAGGCATCGTCCTCATGGCCATTGAGGCCATGAGAGACTCAAGCATCTATGACGAGGAGGAGGCGAGCAGCATCCTGGCTGTGGCCATGAGAGAACCTGCCTCCTGGCTGACGGAGGTAAGCGGCCTGTGGCTGCCCTGCCCCTGCCCTTGAGCCCTTTCAGGCGTTGTTTCTCCCTCCATCCCTCCCTCCCTAACCCAGGCACCTCAGGCACCTTGAAGCCATTTTAAGCCAGCAGAGTAGGATGGCAAGGCCAGCACTTTCAGAGGCAGCTGAGGAAATGGCTGCGCTCCAGTGGCAGCACCATCCTCACCTGTGTGCCCTCCAGGGGCCAAACATCGTGAGGGGCATCTATGAAAACATGGAGTGCATCCGCACAGCGTCAGCCCGGCACAGCTTGGACTTGCTGCTTCTCCTGATGACCGACCAGTGCCCCAGGGAAGTGGTCACAAGCCTCCTGAAGCTCTCTCCGTCGTCATGCGACAGGTGCTGACCCCAAAAGACTTTCTGCCTGCCAGACCCACGGAAAAGTGCAGGGCATCCCCGAGGAGCAGGGCCCTCCACGCCACCACGCTTTCCAGCCCTGGCGGGGCGGCCAGGCCCGCAGTAGCCAAAGCTGGCCAAGCCAGCCCAGAGCCCCGCCACGAGGTTCTTCCCTGCCCCATGGGGAACACTCTCTCAGCCCCCTCTTCCTTGCCCAGGCAGGGACCCGGGCACTCCAAGCCAGGGGGCGGGAAGGGCCGCAGCTGCAGCACAGCCTGGGTCCAGCGGGGCTGGCCTGGGCACAGTGTGGTGGCCGAGGCAGCCCTGCTGACAGAGCGCTCTGGGCCCGCAGTGCTGCTCTGGCCATGTGGGATGTGATGCTTTCCCAGCCCCACACGCTGGTGAAGGTCTTGAGGGAGCTGCTCAACAGGCTCGAGGACCAGCGGCTGCGCAGGATGTTCGGCTGCAACACAGAGGACGCCTGCATCCCGCACTTGGCTGTGAGTGACCAGACCAGTCCTTGCTCAGCCTCAGGGCTGTGCCTGCCTCTCCAGGAAAACAGGCACGGCCCTCTCCCCTCCCATCTGCCCGCAAATGGTCACCTCCTCCAGGACATCCAGCTTCCCCGCTGCCTGCATCCCCCCACCCCGCTCTGCACACTGGGAACCTGGGGCAGGGCCAGGGCAAGGGCAAGGGCAAGGGCTGCCTCGGGGGCAGGGGCAGAGACGTGGCCATGGCCTCTGCACAGGCTGAGCGGGCTGCAAGGTTGGGGACAGGAGACACTCCTCACCACTGGCGTCTCGTGCCTCCTTTGTGGCAGCTCTTGCTCTTCGAGCGCTCCTCAGAGGCGTCAGAGCAAGAGGCTGCCGATGCTCAGAGGACAGGAGGAGCTGGCACAGACGACCACGTGGTGTGCAGCGAGGCGCAGGGCACGGGGGTGCCAAGCGGCCCTCTGCGGGCAGAGCTGCCCCCAGGACAGGCTGTCTGGCCCCGCTGCCCTTGCCCTGAGCTGCCAGGGGGAACCAGGAGCCACACGGTGCGGGGAGCCCTGCGGGCTCTGCCAGTCTCTCACTGCCGCCTTTGTTTCAGCTGCTGGCCTCCGGCGACATTAAATCAGGGGACTTTGCTGGCCTGTACAAAGTCCACAGGTACCTGAGGCGGCCAAGCCTGGTGCTGCTCTCGCTGGTGCTCAGAGGCCTCCTCACGCTGTCGCAGAGACCTGAGACGGTGAGCAGGGCAGAGTCAAGTGAAGCCCCACGTTGGCAGCGTGGGGCTGGGGCAGCGGGTAACACGCACGGGGGCTTGGCCTGGGCTGGCAGTCAGGAGGTGGGGTGACGGCTCCAAATGCCCTCGCTGTCCCCTTCCCGGGCCACAGTGTCCTTCAGGCTCGCACCTTGCCGCTGCAGCGCAAGGAGCAAGGCTCCCTCAGCCAGCTGCAGGAGCTCTCGCTCCTGGCGCATCCCCGCGCTGTTGGGCAGGAGTTTCTGCTGCGCACCGAGGCAGCCAGCGCCAAAGTGCCTCAGTGGCGGGAGCGCTGTCCCCAGAAGAAGCGTCCTGCTGAGAGGGGGACGATGAGGTACAGCCAATGCTACGGGCTGCCTCTGGGGCCTGGGGCAGCGGGCCTCTGTCACGAAGGGGTCACAGCCCGCTCGTTGCCAGCTTGGAGATCGCTGCCCTTCCCCGCACCATGCGGTGCACAAGCCGTGGGGGTCCGCAGAGCGCTGCCATAGAGGGGCCTGGTGGCTGCCTGGGGAGCTTTCCAGGCCCGGAGGGTTACTAACCCCTGTGCCCATTTGGGCCAGTCAGGAAAGGGGGTGGCTGAGCAGGGGACACGCAGCCTTTCTTCTCCTGCCCTAACTTCCCTCCCCGCTGCTATCCCCGTGTCCCCATCAGCGCGCCCATGGCCACCGCCTGCCAGGAGGCTGCTGCAGGGATTCCTGTGCTGCCTGCCCTGCCAGGAAGCCCGACGGGAGGCTGCTGCTTAGTGGCCAGAGCACTTTTGCCAGGGTGGTCTTTCACCGCTTCGCAACCAGGAAATTCTGTGCTTCACACAGGCAAGAAAGATGCTGGTCCTGCTGCCGGACATCCTGGAGAGCCAGCAGAATGCCAGCACTGACAACAAGAGGAAGGCCCTGCTTGTCCTCAGAAACGTCATGGGCCATATGAAGAGGAAGGAGGCCAGCCTCACCGCTCTGCAGCTGGCGGAGAAGCTCCTGCTGCTCTTTGATGACGTAAGGCTGCTGTGGGAGCCTGAGCCCCACTGATGGGCCCTCTGCAAGGACAACTTCCCAGCAGCCCAGCCCTGCGGCAGCCCTTGGCCAGGGCTCTTCCCCTCCTCACGCCCCTGGGCTCTCGTGGGGATGGCTTCTGGGCTCTGCAGCCCCACACGCATTCCCCCCGGGGCCATTCAGCCGCTGCTGCAGATCTGGCCCACAGCTCCTGTGTGCAGAACCTGACTCCAAAGCAGCCCCCCTCACATCAGCCACGCTCACGCCCTTGCTCAGGGAGCGCCTGTTGCTAAAGTCCTCCTGTCCTCCTCCCTAGCAGGAGTCCAGCCAGCTGCGAGAGCTCTCCATCTGCCTCTTCAAAGATGTCATGCAGATGGCGGTGGGGAACGACAAGCGGCAGCTGAAGAAGAGCGTGCAAAGAAGCCTGCTCCCACTGCTCTTCCGCATGAGTGACCGGACCGAGAGCGTGGCTGAGGTACAGATTTCAGGCCCCAGCGGTCATGCGGAGAAGGGCGTGCTGACACCACAGGGGTGGCCTGGGCATCAGGGAGGGGCAAGGGCTGCTGGCAGTTGGACTCTGGGCAGAGCTCCCCTCCTTGCCTGCACCGCTCCCCCCACTGCCTTCCTCCTCCCTCTGTGCCTCCTGCTGCAGAGGAGGACGGGGAGGTGGGGTCCCCTCCCATCCCCACTCCCCCCATTCCGCCCTCCTCCAGCACACCCCAGAGGAAGGCTCCCGCCATCCCCAGCGTGAGGAAGGGCGCAGAAGCTGGCACGGACATTTCCCACACCTGCCCTACCTGGTCAAGCCGGGCTCAGCAGCAGCCCATGGCCACCAAGGCCTGAACATGAGAGGCCCTAGAGGCCTCCCAGCTGCCCCTGCAGGTCTTGGAGGCCAGGCCTTTGAGCCCCAATCCCTCTCCACAAGCACCCCAATCCGTCTCCACAAGCCCCCCAGTCCCTCTCCACAAGCCCCCCAATCCCTGTCCCACTCTGCAGGCCTCTCGGGAAGCCCTCCTCGTCGCTGCAAAGCTGCTCAAGTGGAAACAGCTCAAGCACCTGACCAAGACCCAGCAGGCATGCAGAATTGGGGAGTGCTTGGTGAGGACAACCCCCAAGCCCCAGGGCCCGCGCTGGACGAGGGCTGCCCCCTGTGCAGCTCTGCCTCGCCTGCCCTGCTCCAGCCCAGAGCCCACAGCCCGGAGCTGCATCCTCCTTCCCTGCCCTCAGGCACAGAGCCCCCCAAGGGCTCTTCTCCACGCCCCTCTCCCCTCCCCACCCTCAGCATGTTGCAAGCCCGGCTGTGCCCTGGCTCAGAGGCTCTCAGGGCCTGCAGAGCCCGCTCTGCCTGCGCCTGCCTCTCAACCTCAGCCCCATGCCCTTGTGCTCTCTCCAGCTGCTGCAGGACAGGAGCAGAGTTGAAGAATACCTGAGTCAGAGCCTGCCATACCTGACCGATGCTCAGGTCACCTTGCGAGAGGCGGCCGTGAGCTTCATTGGTGAGCCACAGCCCCTGTGCCCCATGGGGTCCCTCTTTTGGCAGCCTGGCCCCAGCCCCAGCCGCTGCACTGGCAGCAAGGGGCAGCCCTGCGGCTGCCACAGCCCCGACTGCCCTGTGCAGGGCCTGGGCAGCCAGGGGCTCTGTGCCTCCCTCTCCCAGCCCTGCCCACGCAGGTGGGCTTGCTGGCAGCCTTGCTCAGTCCCACCCGCCCTCGCCTACTGTCCTTCCCTGGGCTCACCCTGCTGAGGGGGAGGAGGGTGTGCAGCCAAACCGGCAGAGCCGGGAGCTGCGCTGCTGGGAGCATGCTGGGGAGCGGGAGGTCTGACGCAGCTCTGTGCCTAGGGCTTGCCGCGCAGCACCTGAGGAACAACAGCGAGGAGAAGCTGTCTGAGATCTGCAGCGGTGAGCAGGGGCAGTGCTGTGTGTGCCAGGGCTGGTGGGGCAGGCCCACAGGGCCTGGGCAGTGTGCTGCTGCTATGCCTCGCCCTGCTCCAGGGAAACACTTTCAGGGCAGAGGAACACCTCCGGGGCATTCCTGAGCAGCAGCTTCCAGCTCATCCATGTGTCCCACCTGCTCCTCCTGGCCAGGGAAAGGCATGGCTGGGGCTGGCATGGTCTGGAGGGGATGCCGCGGGGTCTCTGCAGATAGGTGGGTTTCAGCTCTGTTCTCTTTCCTTCTGTTGCAGCCCTCCAGCTTTTGGAGAAAGACGCCGAGCCCTCACTCTCGTCCCTGGCAGCCCAGACCCTGCTGATCCTGAGAGCTCCAAGGGAGCAGCCAACAGCGGGGCAGAGCCTGTGGGCGCTGTGCTGCTGGCCCTGCACAGCCAGGCAGAAGTGAAGCTCTCCTCAAGACAACGGCTCTTTTGGATTAAAGCTGGAAGCACAAGCCCAAGGCCATGGCGTCCTTCCTTCACACGGGAACCACCCTGAGCGTGCCGAGCGGACAGCGCTGTTCCGGGCCTCTACCGCTGTGCGCAGGGCAGCTCACCCCTCAGCACACCACTGACATCACAAGCAGCTGTGCAACACAACTTCCTGCTCCTGCTCTGCCAACTCCTCAGACATCTGTGACATCATAATGACCGGTACCCGGAACGTTCCTGCTCCAGCCATACCACCTACACAGCTCCACATGACATCACAAGCACCGCCAATATACAGCTGCATGCTCTGCCCTACTACATACACTGCCACCACAGGCATCACATGTAGATGTACACGCCACGAGACACCTCTGTCTTGCGAACATCCGGGGATTTCTCCCACGCCAAAGGTGCCAGCCCCCAAAGCTCTTGCCGGCCCTCACTCTGGCCATCTGCCCTTGCCTTGCCTCAAAGCATTCCCAATACACACACATTCTCAGGCTCACTCTCACTCCAGGCACAGACCACCTCCCAAGGTACAATCATCCACCAATTTCTCCCATACTATAGGCCTAAGTGCTTAGAGCTGTTGCTGGTCCTCACCTTCCCTTGCAAGCGCTTTCACAGCAAACACACTCTGGCCATCTGCCCTTGCCTTGCCTCCCAGCACTCCCATTACAGATTCACAACCTCACTCTCACTTTCGGCACAGACCACCTCCCAAAGTGCAAATTTCCAGCGATTTTTCCTACACCGCAGGCCAAAGGGCTAAGAGATGTTGCTGGTCCTCACCTTCCCTTCACAGCGCTTTCACAGCCAAAATCACTCTGGCCATCTGCCCTTGCCTTGCCTCCCAGCACTCCCAACACACATTCTCAGGCTCACTCTCACTCTTGGCACAGACCAGCTCCCAAACTACAGTCATCCACCAATTTCTCCTATACCATAGGCTTAAGGGCTAAGAGTTGTTGCTGGTCCTCACCTCCCTTGACAGTGCTTTCACAGCCAAACACACTCTGGCCATCTGCCCTTGCCTTGCCTCCCAGCACTCCCAATACACATTCCCATACTGTGTGTTTGAAATCGCTGGGCGTTTGCACTTTGGGAGCTGGTCTGTGCCAGGAGTGAGAGTGAGCTTGACAATGTGTATTTGGAGTTGTTGGTGGAAAGGCAAGTGCAAATCAGCATTGTGTGTTTCGCTGTGAAGGCGGTGGCCGGGAAAGGTAAGGAGGAGCGAGAGCTTTCTGTGCTGGCACCTTTGCTGTGAGAGAAATCACTTGACTTTTGCAGTATCGGAGCGGGGTTCTGCCTGTCATGACAGTGACACGGAGGGTTGGCAGTGTAAGGAGCTAAGCAAGCATGGAGCGCCACTGTGTGCGCTTGGCAGAGCCCTGCTCTGCACTGCAAACTTCCAATGCTTTCTGCCACAGCAAAGCTGCCAGCACTCAAAGCTCTTGCTGTTCATCAGCTTTCATTGTGTGTTGTTTCACAGCCAAACACAGAGTGGCGCTCCATACTTGCTTATTTCCTTACACTGCCAGCTCTGTCTTACTGTCATGATCAGCAGAGCCCTGCTCGACACTGCAAACATCCAGTGATTTCTCCCACAGCAAAGATGAGAGCACTGAATGCTCTTGTTGCTCCCCACCTTCCCGTGCCACCGCTTTCACAGGACTAAGGCCTTCAACTATTGCGGTGGGAGGAATCTCTGAACATTTGCACTTTGGGAGCTGGTCTCTGCCGAGAGTGAGAGTGAGCTTGAGAACATGTCTTCGGAGTGCCTGGCACAGAGGCAAGGATACATCACCATTGTGTGTTTCCCTGTGAAGGCGGTGGCTAGGAAAGGTAAGGAGGAGCGAGAACTGTCCGTGCTGGCACCTTTGCTGTGGGAGAAATCGCTGGATGTTTGCAGTCTCGGAGCAGGGCTCTGCTGATCGGACACAGTGGTGCCTGTGTTTGCTTTGCTCCTTACAGCTCCAAATTCACTCTAGAGCATCAGCACATCAAAGTTCTTGGATGGAGCACCTGCTGCATCCATTTGTCCACAGGGATCCACTAAATCCAAGCTTACTGGTGAAGCCACTACTCACAGGACTCATTCCGCATCGTGACCATCACTCCTCTCAGGAACAGATGGGAAAGCTCTGCATGACAAAGGCTGTCAGGACGTGCTCCAGAAGACCAGTACAAGAAGACCCCTGTCACCTAATCGCACAGAAATAATTCTAGCTCAGTGAAACAATTATTGAAAATGAAACACACAGAACAGCATCCACCATCAAAACTCTTTCAGTCATAGTTTTAACTGCCACAGAGCTGCAGGCTGACAACCTTACCATCACCGTCACAGGACCCCAAAAGAAATGGTAACTGGCAAACAGTAACTCTGCCCATAGCCCGTATCTCTCCAGCCTTCAGAGGTAGAAAAGCTCAGCCTACAGCTCTGCAGGTACAGACCAGCCCAGGCTTACAGCCTGTGTCTGCCTACTCCATCATCTGCCCAGAAAGTCAAATCAGCGGCTCCCGTCACGCAGCTCCCCCTGCCCAGGGCTGTGGCTGGCAGCACAGACAGACCTGCATTTTGGGAAAGCCTTGGGGCCCAGAGCAATTCCAGGCAGCTCCCTCCTGGCAGCTCCCCTCCCCTCCTCTCCCCTCCCCTCCCCTCCCCTCCCCTCCCCTCCCCTCCCCTCCCCTCCCCTCCCCTCCCCTCCCTCCGTGAAGCAGGCCCAGACCCCTACACTGTGGCCCTAAACCCCTAATTCCTTGTGTTTGGGGGGACTTATTGGTCATATTGGGGCCACTCACTTTTTTTTGGTGGTGTTTCCGGTAGTAATGTGTGACTTCCGGTAATGCTGGAGGCCTTCCGGACCATAGAGAGGAACTTCTGGATCGTAGAGTTGGAAACCAAAAGCTCCTCTCTATGACCTGCACCATCGAGTTCGATCCTGGAGGTCCAACTCCATGGTACGGCCTATAGAGTCGGCCCTGTGCAGCACAGAGCGGCGCGCCAGAAGCCCCTCTCGTACCTGGAAGTGCAGCTCCATGGTCCGGCTCCCAGGGATGGCCCACAGCGATCGTGGCGGTTTGCCGGTAGCGTTTGGAAGGCGCTGTCTGTGGTTTGGGAGTCCTGCACGGGCAGAGCGTGGTGTTGGTTTTTTAGGTTGTTCGCTCCTTTTGTTGAGCCTTTGTGTGCTGGATGTGCCTTTTGTTTCTCAGTGGGTGTTTTTACTTGGGTTTATGGGTGTAGATGTTATTTTGTTTGTGTGTAGGAGTGCTGGTGTGCAGGTCGGTTAACAGATTTGTTGACTCTTGTTTGCATATTTGATGGGTGAAGTTTCCTAATGGTGATGTAGTTTGCATTCCCGTTGGGATTAATCAGTGGTGATGGTAATCTGTGGGGGACAGTGGTGGGTGTGATGTCAGTAGTCCTGGCTGGAACGCTAATGATTGTGTAGATTAAGGTATAAAAAAAATTAAAAATAATCAGTCTGGTGCAGCAGTAGAAAATGCCATGCTCCCTGGGAGTAAAATTAATTTATTTTTTTTTAAATGCTTACTCACAGGTAGTATGTAACTTTCTCCTGCTGCTTTTTTTCTTTTTATAAAAGTGATTTTTCTTTTAGGTTTTTTTTTGTTGTCTCGACTGAGCGTGCGAGCGATGTCAGGGCCGTAGGGAGGCAAGGCAAAGCCAGAGCCCCCGTGTTTGTGGTGCTGTGGAAGCGGCGCCAAGGGAGGGTGAGGGCTGGGCAGAGCTTTGGGTGCTGGCACCTTTGGCGTGGGAGAAACCCCCGGACGTTGGCAATTTGGGAGGTGGGCTGGAGAGCCCTGAGGGAGGGCAGGGCTGTGCACAGCCCTTGCGCTGCTGAGAGAACAGCCCCAGGGCCATGGCCCTTCTCGCAGGCCGTCTCTCCGCAGGCCCAGTGTCCCGGCGGGCTGAGGAGCCGCTGCGGGCTGGGGGGCAGCGGGCGCAGGGCGAGAGGCCTGGGAGGAGAGGCGCGGGCTGCCTGTGCCCGCCTGGCAACAGCCACGCCATTGGCCACAGCTGAGCCAATGAGCGGAGCCGGAGGCGGCCTGTCAGTCCCAGGCAGCCTGGGGCGGGGCCGGAGGGGGCAGAGGCGGAGCAGCCTGAGGAGAAATGGGGGAGGGGGGGAGCGGGGCGGGGTGGAGGTGGGGGGGGGGGGCGGGGAGCTGCGGTGGCGGGAGGAGGAGGAGAAGGAGAAGGAGAAGGAGAAGGAGGAGCAGGTATCTCCCCGTGTGGGTGGGCCTGGGGACAGGGACCTGGAGACCTCAGTGCCCTGGGCCCCAGCATGGCCCAGCTCCCCAGCCCAGCCCCGAGTGCTCAGCCCCAGGGCCAAGGCCACAGGCAGGGTCCGAGCGGTTCCTGCTGCTGCCCCGAGGGTCGCCAGCCCGAGCCCTGAGAGCTGGAGGTGGGTGTCTGATGTGCGCAGGGCAGGGGAAGGCGGAGTGGCCTCCTCTCCAAGAGAGGGCTGCAGGCTGTGGAGCAGGCGTGCTGTGGTGGGGACAGAGCAGGTGCCTTTGCTGTCCCCAGGCCTTCACGTGGCTCTCGTGCTCATGGTCGGCCCCATCTCTGTTGACAGCCTTTCATAAAGAAATGTGCTGCCTGCAAAAGGCCTGCCCTTGGGCCTAATCCTGCACCCTAATATTGGCATCACCTTGCAGGGTGGCCAGGAGTGGGGAGAAAAGCCCGGCTGGGAGGAAAACAGTCACCCAGCTTTGGGTTTTTTGTTGGTTTGCTTGTTGGTTTTGCTTTTAAAATAATACCATTTAGGCTCTAAATAAAACCTGCAAGGAAAAAGGTATCAGGCATACCAGGCTGGCCACATTTCAAGCCTGAATCCATTCAACAGCCACGCAAACCACCGCTCGCTCCCGCTGTGCACACTCCACCACCTGCCTGCAGGTACAGGCAGCCGCCCTGTTTCTTGAGCGCTCTCCAGGAGCAGCACCACCAGGCATCTCAAAAAACCCTCCTGCTTGCAAAACCTTGAGCAGGGGTTAATGGGGGACAATTTCTCCTCTTTTCAGGCCTGCTGGTTAAAGACTCGTCCATGGAGAGATGGCTCAGGACCACGGCAGGGCCAGCGGCGCTGCTTTCTGGATGCCATGGCGGCGATGGGCAGAGGGACCGGTTGTCAAATCCCAGGTCTGGGTACCCGTGTGGGGTGTGAGGGTCCCCCCTGCCTGGCTTTTCCCAGCAAAGTCGCAGCCGGTGCTGTCCCCATGCTGCAGCCCCGGGGCCAAGGCTCAAGGAGCCAGGCATTTCTGTGGGTGCTGCACCCTGCCGGGCCCCAGCGCCGTCTGCCCTGGGCTTCCCCCGCTGTTCTCTCCAGCTCTGCTTTCTGCCAGGGCCGGGGCACCGCAGAATGTCTTGCCCGCTCCCCACAGCCGTCCTGACCCACGCCTGCAGCTTGTACTGTTGTGTCCGCAGCATCCAGCGTGTGATTTGGGGGTGGCAGGTCTCTCTTGTGGCACCCTGGGAATGGGGACAAAGCAAACGCCATCGCTCTCTTTTGCTCTTTGTCCCCAGGGTGAGCAAGCGGAGACGTCCCGTGTGCTGGAGAGCGTCCTGCAGGGAGGTGACAGCGGATTGCAGAGCAGCGCTGAGACCCGCCTGACAGCCAAGGCGCGCGGTGGCCGCAGAGCAGCCCAGGTGAGCTGTTCTCTTGGAGGCCCCCAGAGCAGCCACGGCTGCCCCGAGGGGTCTTGCGGGGAGGACGGGGTCATCTGCATGGTGGCTGTGGCACAGAAACAATGAGCTGAAGCCCCGTGGTCATGGCTGGCCGGGTCAAAGTCTCCGAGTGTCTCAGCCATTCTCCCCAGGGGCATTTAAGCTGGGCACTTTTCCAGGGTGTGAAGATGGATGGTGGTGACGTCCTGGTGGCTCCGTCTCACTCCCACTTCAAAGTTGTGATGTCCAAGATCCGGGGCCACGTGAAGGCCCTGGCAGAGATCTCCAGGGAGTTTGTGATCCATTTTCTGGTATTGTAGGGCTACAATGTGCTAGGGTTATGGGGTGACAGGGTTGTAGTATGCCGGAGTTTAAGCAAGTTACAGGTAAAGCGTGTTACTTTTATGGAGAGAATCTGTTTGTTGGCCCTGGGTTCCTGGGGTTAGGTTGTTTTTGCCTTATCCTGTGTTCTGCGTGGTCTTTTTTTGTGGAGAGTCCTTTTTTTCAGCTTGTTTGCCTTTTTAGGGTTTGGAAAGGAGCCTTTGGTTTGTGTGCGAAGTTTCTTCTGGTTGTTTTTTGCTGTTCTGGTGGATTGTGCTGTGTTTTCTGTCTTGAAAGCATCATTTCTGGTCTAATATGTCTACTTCATGTCAGGCAGTGTCCCTTCTGGTGCAGTCTGACTCATTTCTGGTGAGTCGGTAGCTGTGTTGGTAGGTAGGTGGGTAGGGAGGTCCATGTGGTCCATGGAGAATGACTGCCAGCGACTAACGGGCAGTTCTGGGGAGGGGTGAGAGGACTTCTGGCCCATGGATAATGACGGCCAGAGGACTAAGTGTGCTTCTGAGCTTGTGTGGACTTCCAAATTGGAAGTCCAAATTGGACTTCCAAATTGTGGACTTGGTCATTTCTCCTGCCTTGAGGAAGAGCCCTGGGAAGACACCAGCCGCACAGAAGGACAAGGGTTTCCCCAAGGGTACGTGGCTTTCTGGTTTTTGCTTTTGAGTGAGCAATCTGCAAAGAGGCTGCTGTCATTAATTTTAGTGACATTTTGTAAAGTCCTGGACTGAGTTTCGTGTGACTTGAAGCATTGCTGACAAAATGGTGGAGGTTTGGGTGTTGTGGATGCTTCGGGTTTGAACGTCTGCTCGTGGTGGTGACTGCATGCAGTCTTAGCTCCTGTCTTAGCTCCTGTCTCAAGGCACAACATGTGCTTAGGACGAGGTTCATCATCCATGCTAGTGGATGTGAATCTGTATTTCAGATAGATTTCTTGATCGTTTTGGGTAGTGGGGGGTGAACTTCTTGTCAGATCTGATTCCATCATCCTTGGTCTTGCATCTTCATGTGGCTGGCGAAGAGCTCGTAGGAGGAGCGGGAGAAGGGTCAGTGCTGCCGTTTCCACATTGACCGCTTGTGCTGGAGTTATCAGGATTCTCTTCCATCGGTGGTTTCTTTGCAGGCATCTCTTGAAGCCACTTGTCTGTTTTGTGAAGGGTAGTGGACTTAACGGGAGACCTGCTTTAGCTTTTTTTGGTTGTTCTTGCATTCTTTGGCAATATCTACTTAAAAGTCTACTTCAGCAAAAGAAGAGGAAATCACTTTGGATTTCTGTGTCTGCCTGAAAGGACTAAGCTGATGATAGAGAGAACTGATGTGAAGAGCCATTTTTTGGTGATATTGGGTGCCCCATCTGACTTGTCTGTCTTTCCCTGTGCGTAGGGTGGTGGTTTGCGCATGGCACTGCTCTGTGCTGCTGGGTCCACGTCCCTGTTGGTTGCCAGATGCAAGGCAAAGGGCTTATCCTCATTAAAAATGACTTGTCTAATTTCAGAAATTGTCTGCATAGAGTTAAAGATGAAGTCTTCCTCATCTCTTTGTGCACTAGTAGAGAAGCGGTGGGGGGTTTCAGGGCAGTGCCTGTGAACGAGCCTTTAGGAGATGCTGTCCCTTGACCCTCAGATGGGGCAATGAAGAGTTTGAGAAAGTCACAGGTGTTTTGGTGTTCACCAAAGCAGTTTTTTTTTCTTTTGTAGCTTTTGTAGCTTATGTTTCTTATGTAGGAGAGCTGTGAGGCTGGGAGGACAGGCTGTGGGTAGGAGGGAATGTGCTTAGTTGCATATCAAAGGAAGATAAATATCTGAGTAAGGTCAGCGCTCAGAGTTCTGGCTGTTTACATGTGGACCTGAACTTTTACCACAATGGATTTGCTTGCACTTCTCTTCTAGTTCATGTGTGGGTACAGGAAAGAAGGCAGCAAACGTATACACTAGGTCAAATCCCTTTTTATTGCCGGCCATAAAGGTGCCTCTTGGCTGGGAGCCTGAGAAGGACGCCGTGTTACAATTGATTCCTTATATGCAGTCTTAAGGCTACTCACGTATTCATTTTGACAGTCTAAAAAACTCTCTTGGATTTGACCATCAGGTGGCCTGTTAGCATTCACTTTTGAGTATTTTTTCACATGAAGCCCTGTGCAAGAATGCTTAATGCATATTTCCTAGCTGAGTTGGCACTCTTTTGGTGCAACTTTGCTGCTTTCAGCTGGTTTCCGTCTGGTTTCTTCTAACAGTAGAGCCACTTGTATAGGCGAGGTCACAGTCGGTCAAGTTCTCTTGCGCATGTCTTTGAAGCCATCTTTACATAGCAGCTTTTCTTATGTACTGCAATGTGCTGGTCAGTTTTTTCACCCGGGCTAGTTCAAAGCCTGCACAGCAGGACGTAACCACTGCCTGACAAGCTTTCTTTATATCCCACGGGAGCTCGATGGTGATAATGCCATTTCTAGCTTTCCCTAGGAGACAGGGAGGAGCAAAGCTCCTGTATCACAGCTTGGCTTGGTCTGGGAAGGCAAACTGAAAAGCACGTGGCAGTCACAGACACTTCTGTCCTGGGCCGTGAGCTGTGCAAATGCCAGCAGAAAGCTCTGGGAACACTTTGCACACAGGCCAAGGTGTTCCTGCTGCTACCCCAAGTGTCGCCAGCCCGAGCCCTGACATCTGGAGACCAATGTTTGACAGCAGCGGGGCAGGGGAAGGCAGAGTTGCCTCCTCTGCGACAGGAGGCTGCCAGCTTTGGAGCAGGCATGCTGTGGTGGGGTCAGACCAGGTGCCTTTGCTGTCTTCTGTCCTTCCTGTGGGTCTCATGCTCATGGACAGCCCCATCTCTGTTGACAGCCTTTGATAAATGGGGATTTGGAGAAGTGGAAGTTGTTTCTCCTCCTGGTGGGAGCACGCATGGGCCTTTGTTGTCAGAGGAGCAAGTGGGGAATGGTCCACACCACCAATCAGGTGGCAATGTGCGGTTGGAACCCTCTTGGTTGCTTACCCTTTGATTTCAGTGCTGTCCTCTAGTCTGAATCTTGCAGTGGTTTTGCTGAGGCATAAAAATTAAAGGGCTAAAGCAGATCATCCTCACCCATGCACACACCTTCCCCCCAGCTCCAGGTGAACAGCCAAAATCTCTGGGGGGACGTTGTTTTATGAAACGTGTATCAGATATCCAGCATCAGGGGACCTGTGTACAGCGAATGGCTGCAGGTGCCTGGGGCTTGGCTGGTGTCACCTGGAAGGGAAAGGGAACAAAGGTGACCATGGGGACTTGTTACCAAGTACATTTATTTGTAATTTCTCATTGTATGTTGCTGTATGTGTGCCGTGCAACATTTAGCTCGCAGTACTTCCTCCTCTCCTCCCCCTCTTCCTCCTCCCGATCGTCTTCCTCCACCTGCTGTTCCTACTCCTCTTCACTGTCATCCTTTTACCCTTCTTCTCCTCCTTCTCTCTGTCCTCCTGTTTGTCGTTGCTGTAGTTGTCCTCATCCTCCTCCTCTTCCTCCCCCTTCCTCCCACTTCTCTCCACAACTTCATCCTAAGCCTCCTTCTCCTGTTAGTTGTCCTTATTCTCTTGTTAATCCCCTTGCTCATCTTCTTGTTTCTCCTCCACCGCCTTCTGTTTCTCCCTCACCTCCTCCACTGCCTCTTCTTCGTTCTGTTCGTCTGTTCATCCTGTATGTCATCCTCCTCTTCCTTCTCTTCATCTTCCTCCTCCTCATCGTCCCATTCCTCTTAATTCTCCTTCTCCTTTTCCTTCCTCTTCCTCCTCTTCCTGCCCCTCTACCTCCTCCTTGTCCTTCTCCTCTTCCTCCTCTTTTTTCTTCTTTCTCATGTTTGTCCTCCTCCTCCTGTTCTGTGTCTTGTTCCCCTATCTTCTGCTCCTCCTCCTGCTCCTCCTTCTTCTCTTCCTATTCTTCCTCCTGCTCCTGGTGCCACCTGTTCCTCTTCTGACTGTTCCTCGTGTTCGTCTTCCACCTCTTCTTTCTCCTCCTCTCGCTCCTCATGTTTGTCCTCCTCCTCCTGTTCTGTGTCTTGTTCCTCCTTGTTCTCATTCTCTTTCTATGTTCCTTGTCTGCTTCATCCCCTTCCTCCTCCTCCTGCCGTCCATCAGTTCATCCTGTTTGTCTTCCTTCTTGTTCTCCTCCTCCTGTTTGTCCTCCTGTTAATTCTCTGTGATGGGGTCATCACAACCCGGTTTGTTGGGTTCCTGGAGCTGGTGATAGATGAAGGGATTCCCCATTTAGAAGCGGCTTTCCATATGCCCTTTTCTTGTGTCAACATGAGAACAACGACAGGCTGACAGTGGGGGTTTTAAAGGGTTTGTGGGCTGGACAGGGCGGGAAAATGAGCTCATTCCACTGGGCACTCTGTCCTGTGCTGCTAAAAGGTGGTCTCGGGCTGATCGACTCTGTGTTACCATTTGTGGTGGTAAGTTGATTTCTTCCTGTAGGGCTGTAATAATCTCTGCGGTTTCATTAATGGCTTTTTCTAATTCTCTTGACACATTTGCAGTAGCTTGCTCTAGTTTTGCAACCCCTAAGCATGGGATAAAAGCTGTTACAGACAGGGGGAACGTAGTGCCACATGTCATCAGAGGGCTGTAACACGTTTTCCCATAGCTATCAGTAGCTCGGAGCTCCAGAGGCAGAAGAGATAGTGGTTCTAACCTGTGCGGAAGGTATTAATGCACTTAGAATCCCCTTTTCAGCTCAGGTGGAGGGTAAATCCTGGAATGCCCTTTCTTCACCTATCCCATATTGCCCTGGTAGTTGTGCAAATAGGGCAGTCTGATCTTCAGGTAAGTCTGAATGATGCAAATGATTTCCTGTGCAAGGGTTAGCATGTGCTGGATTGGGTTGTTCAGGTAAACGAGTGAGGCTGGGACCCAGAGGAGATGACTCAGAGCATCAGGATCCTCTGGGCCCGTAGTGGCAGCCAAACTCTTACCATTACCTTTAGTTCGATTGTGGCTTCCTGCAGAACAGCAAGTGAATCTCTCTGTGAACATCCACGTTGTCTGGCAGTGTGCAGGGCCGGATGAACTCCCTCCAGGAAGAAATGGCCAGTGTGATGGCTTATTCGAATGGGTTTCACGTAAGGGCTTCTGGAGAATCTCCCTTGCCCGCTCAGTGGATGTGGTAGATGGGAAGGTTTGGAGGAATGTGTGGAGGAATGGCGATTGCCTTTAGGGAGAGCTCAGGGTTAGGAGGAAGAGGGTGGGGCTGCCGTGCCCCCATGACGCGGGCCTTTTGTCATAATGCGCTGGGTGAGGTGAGGCACTGGCGGCAGCCTATGCACTTGTCGTCCAGGAAAGCCCTGGGCGGAATGCTGAGGCCGGGCGCCCGAGTAGCCGTAGCGAGCGGTTGGGCCTGGGAGCGCTGCGTGCGAGAGAGGGAGCGGAGGAGGAGCCGGGGCCGTGGGGGCCTCTCCCCATCATGTGGCCGCCTGCTGGGCTGTGAGGAGGAGCATGCCGTGCGTCCACTACAAGTTCTCCTCCCAGCTGAGCTATGATGCGGTCACCTTCAGTGGCCTCCACATCCCCCTGTGTGACCTCAAGCGCCAGATCATGGGCCGTGAGAAGCTGAAGGCGACCAACTGTGACCTGCAGATCAGCAACGCCCAGACCAACAAAGGTGCATGGGGGTGGCGGGCGCGGGGCCTTGGGCACCTAAAGCTCCCTGTTTATCTGCAGATGTGTCCTGGTTTTGTCTGGGACAGAGTTGGTTTTCTCCCTAGTAGCTGGTGTGGTGCTGTGGTTTGGATTGAGAATGAGAGCATGAGAATAATGTTGATAGCACACTGATGTTGTAGTTGTTGCTCAGGAGTGTTTGTGGCAGTCAAGGACTTTTCCGCTTCCCATGCTCTGCCAGGTGCAGAAGAAGCTGTGAGGGGGCAGAGCCAGGAGAGCTGACCCAAACTGGCCAGAGGGCTGTTCCATACCATAGGGCGTCATGCTCAGTATAGAAAGTGGGGGGAGTTGGCTGGGGCTCAGCGATTGCTGCTCGGGGACAGGCTGGGCATTGGTCGTTGGGTGGTGAGCAGCTGCATTGTGCATCACTTTGTGCTTTGTATGTTCTTTTATCATTAGTAGAAGCAGTATTACTATTTCTGTTCCTCTGCTGTCCTATTAAACTGCCGTTATCTCAACCCATGGGTTTTAACTTTTTCCCCCCCAATTCTCTCCCCCATCCCTCTGGGGTGTGGGGGGAGGGTGAGCAAGCGGCTGTGTGGTGCTTAGTTGCCGACTGGGGTTAAACCACGACAAGATATTTAAACTATGTTCAGGAGAATGTCTGTGAAGAGACTTAAGAGCACAATGTTAGGGGTCCTAGGGATGCCATTGGATTGCATGACACGCGTAGGTAGAGATACATTTCAGAAGTCTTGTATTTTTCTACTACTGTTGAATGAAATTGTCAAGAGCTTTTGAAAAATGGTTAATTTGCCTGAAGGGCTTTTCTGCAGAAGGGTCTCTGAATTTTGTCTTCAATTGCTAAGGTACTGTCAGCTTCACACATGCCAGCAGGCTGAGTGGCCAACTGGCTGGCGTCACTACTGGAATGGTTGGGTCTGTGTCAAACAGAGCCTTAAAACCAGACTGATGGATGGTACTAAATGTGATGGAGCCCAATTCTTATCCCCAGGAGAAAAAATGTTTTGAGATAGGGCAAACATGTATTCTATTATAGCAGGTGAGGAACGGAAAGCAAAGTTTTAGAAGAGAAAATGATGCTCATAAAGATTTTACCCCATAAAGTGTTACTGCAATATACATCATACCAGTTTTACAAAGTGTGTTGCTTTGTTTTCATCCGTACTCAGAATGCGGTGAAGAAAAAGTGTCTGCTTCCCTAGGTTCTGTTAAGCATGGTGTTCCCTAAAGGTGAGGCTAAAGAAGGAGTATCTGTCATGCTTTAAAGAGCATCCCTCTTGTTCACCAGTGACCAGATCCTCCTCTAGGTCGGTTGTGTTGCCCTTTGACCTTTGTAAAAGGAGTCTAAAATTTTAAACTTGGTCTATTAGTGACACAGGTGCTTCCTGAAGCTTTCTTAAGGGTGTTTTCCATGTGAAAATGCAAAAATCCCCCCATGGTTTTCAGAGCAAAGCTAGAGAATACATTTCAGTGTAATGTATACGTATACCAAATTTTTGCTTGAAATGCATAACCATGAATTTCAGTTTTTATTCATCAGATGTAGATGCGTAAACTCACTAGTAGTAAACAGGGTTTTAAATATGACTGTGTCCTGGTTTCGGCTGGGATAGAGTTAATTTTCTTCCTAGTAGCAGGCACAGTGCTGTGTTTTGGATTTAGTAGGAGAAGAATGTTGATAACACGCTGATGTTTTTAGTTGTTGCTGAGTACTGCTTATGCTAGTCAAGGACTTTTCAGCTTCCCATGCTCTGCCAGGTGAACAAGAAACTGGGAGGGGGCACAGCCAGAATAGTTGATCCAAACTGACCAAAGAGCTATTCCATACCATAGCACATGATGTCATGCTCAGTATAGAAACTGGGGGGGGTTGGCTGGGGAGCAGCGATCGCTGCTTGGGAACTGTCTGGGTATCGGTCGGCGGGTGGTGAGCAATTGCATTGTGCATCACTTGCTTTGTATATTATTATTACTATTATTATTATATTGCTATTATTATTATTTTACTTTATTTTATTTCAATTATTAAACTGTTCTTATCTCAACCCAGGAGTGTTTCTCACTCTTACTCCTCCGATTCTCTCCCCCATCCCATCGGGGTAGGGGGAGTGAGCGAGCGGCTGCGTGGTGCTTAGTTGCTGGCTGGGGCTAAACCACGAGAGACTGGAATAAAATGATATGATGGACTCTTTTAAGATGCTGGGAAGGCAGACTGGATGGTTGGGAGCTATTTTAAATGTCAGGGGGGCAGGGGTGTCCGCTTCCATGCTTACTCTAGAGGCGTGTTCTATAAAGGCAGAATTCCCTTCAAAAAGCCTGCACTCAGGAATGATGCATTTCAACTTGCCGCCTCCTCTTAATTTGATCTGAACTTCTTGACCTGTCTTTTAGAATAGATGTTCTCACAATGTTGTGGAAGAACTGTGAACTCCAGAGCTCAGGATTCCTGAGTGCTCTTTCCTGCCCTGTAACATTCTGACTTAAACCCCTTGGAGCATGTGCTATTCTGCTTCTCAGGCAAGAGACAACAAACCAACAACCAAACAACAAACCCCAGCTGGGACCTGACCTGGTCTTAATGCAGATGGCAGGCTGTCTTCTGTGTTCTGTCAGTCCTGAGTGACCTTGGAGACCAGTGTGCTGTTGGCATTCAAACTGTTTTAAATGAGTGGAAAAGATTTTGCTGCTTGTGTGTGACTACCAAACCTGAAGACTTCTAGGAATGTCCCGTTAGTGTGTTGAAACGATAAAAGCGCAGTGTTACATAGAAAGCTTTGCTTTCATACCTGTGAAGGGATTGCCTGAAGTGCTATGTAATGACATCTTAATAGACATTCTTACAAACTGAATACTGTTTTGTTCTGTATTTGTGTTGTTTTCAGAATACACAGATGATAATGCCCTGATTCCAAAGAACTCATCAGTGATTGTTCGAAGAATCCCTGCTGGAGGAGTAGAAGGTACCAGCAAAACCTATGTTGTGTAAGTATCCATACAGCATTGTACCCTTTGTTAGGGCTTTCAGTGTGTTAGCTGGTTTTGTGGATATTAGTTTACAGAGGCATTCCGATTGCATCTTTGTTGTTAAAGCTGCTGTTAATTTTGGTTGTCATGGGGTAGATTGTAATGTACCTGTCCCAAAGTCGACTGGGACATGGGGTTCAAACTCCAACAGTGGTAACTTTTAAGATGATTCTCTTGGGCTTGTTCTTGGGCTTGATTTTTCTGAGACCCAAGTTGTAGATGCTGTTTCCTCTACGTGGACTGGTCTTTATCATATCTTCTTGCTTCTATTGCTTTTATAGTGAAGAGAGATAGGCATTGTAGTGTGAACTCAGAACTTGTTCCCATCTCAGAAGTGTCTGATTGTTGGGGTTTGACTCTTTCTTGCCTTTGGGGGAGAGAGGGTGGGATATGGCAGGTATTCTTATGCCCCAAGGCTGGGGGTTTTGCATCCTAGCTGTAGAGGAAAGACCAAGGGTTGCCAGCTGGCGAACCGTGCAAACAAGAAGTTCCATTCATAAGGGATTCGTATCAGTTTCCTAAAGACAACATCCATTTCAGGCAAGAGAAAAAGAACAATATCCCAAAGTGTATTGCCTTTTGTGCGAGTACGATGAAGGAATAGTTAATCCTTTCCAAACCTGAAATGCAGGAAGCAGTTTAGCACGTTGCCAACTGTTGCTAGTTCTCTTTCTAAGTCTGTTTTTACCCTAAGCTGATATCTGTGCTCCAGGTTTTAGTTCTGTATTCCTAAGATTTACGGAGGACAGAGAATCGGGTATATTGATTAAAATGACAGATACTCAAATGCAATCCTGCCTACAGCATCACTGCTATCATTTCTGTATTCACAGAGTCCAGTTGTGTATCAGCTGCATTAGCACTGTTTGAATGGTCACGTTTTCCAGCCTTCTTAAAGACAGGCCTCTCCACCACAGTTAGTATTGTTATTAGGTGTTATTAGCTTGTGGTTTTGCCATGTCCTTCTGATGTGGGTTCCCCATAAATAAAGTATACTGATGAGTTACAGTGTGTCTTGAACAAACAGTACAGCAGCATCCTGGCACCCGTGAAGCACTTGCCAGCCAAAAACCCTGAATTTGTGTGACTCTGCATGTAAACTTTGGTCATATTACTGCAGCAGTTGTTGCAGTGCTTTCAGGCACTACCGCGTAATTCTGGACACCACAGCGCTGTGCTTATAAACGTGGCCTTGTTTTGGGGGTTAATTTAAGGATGTATGCTCAGTGCTGCCTTGTGAATGCATCCTCCGTTTCTGGTTGGGTGGCACCCTCTCCTGGTATTGTAATGCTGCCCTAAAGTGAGAGGACAGATGCTGCTGGCATCAAAGCTCAACTAAATCCCTGTGTGTGGGGACAAGGAAAGAATGGCACTGCTGTTGTAACGTTGAAAACTAGCCGTGCAGATTAGCTTTTGATTCCTCTGTCTGGAAACATTGCAGAAACTGCTGGTAGAGTGGTTAATGTTTGGGAATGCTGACCGTATGCTGTAATGGTGGAGAGGCCTTCAAAAATGCATTACTTACCTTGCAGTTTGTTCTTGAAGGAGAATGTACGAAGAAGCCCCTGTGTGGTGGTCTCAAGCATTTCCTTGTACTTCCTCATCTTCAGGAGGTACGGGCTCTATTTTAAGTTCTGATCACCTCCATTTCTCTTCCAGAAGTCGAATGGAGCCAGTGAGTGGACCATCAAAACCAGTACGTAAAAACACATCTCACACTTTATTCTAAACACTGCACTTAATTCTAAACAATGTAGCTTTGTATTAATTTTCCAAACAGTAAGTCACTGAATACTTTACAAAGTACACTGAAAATAATTTTCCTGTAGTGATGGTTACTTCTCAAACAAAATTAAGTATTTTTTTAAATTTTGGCACAAGGCTAGAGCCTGGTGCATTTGTCGGTGAAATCCCTGTCTTTTGTCCTAACCTCTGCCTGCAGTATGCTTTTGGAGCTGGGTGACTTCAGGGTTGGATGCTGCTTTAATTTCCCAAGAGGTTAAGCCTTTTTTTATTGTACCACCATATGATTCTAAACATATAGAGAAGGAATGATGAACTGAAGTGAGGAATCATTTTCTGCATGCAGAGATTTTTTTCCCTAGAGTCTGCTAAAACTGCTCCCTTGAATTCTTCCACTGCGTTAGGCACTAAAGGACAAGAGCGTTTTCCACGGAAGGCTTTTAATCTCTCTTCTGATCCAGTTAGTGACCCCTTGAGGAGAGCTGTTCAGTTTACATTGTGAAATGTTATTCTACGCTTTTGAACAACTTCAGGCATAATAAGCAGTGATTCGAGTGTCTTTCTGCTAAGGTTTTACTGGGGTGAGCTTCACTGCTGCTTGTGGCGTAATAGAATTGAGTATACTGGAAAAGGAGCAAGCGAAGAGTTCCCCTTTTTCCTTGTGGAAAAATTGCCCTCCAGTCATTAGTTCTCAACAAACACAGCAGTCCATTACGAACCAGTGGCCTGAGGACTTCATTCCTGCAAGCTGTTCCGTAGGTAGCTGGGAGGGAGGAGTGTGGCTGCAATTTATTCTCATAAATTCCTTTTTAGCTGAAAATTGGCAGCTTCCTTACCCCTTTGACTCTTAAGCAGTTGTGAGCATTTGACAAGGGTCCCTCTCTGAGATAGTCTGGAGCAGTAAGTTGATCTCAGGCGGGTTTGGTGAGTTTGGTTTCTTCTCATTAACCACAGAGGCACTCTGGAGCTGTCACAGGTTTGGACACTTTTTTGAACAAATACAGATTACACTGGGTTGGAAATGCCTCTTTCAGTGATACTCAGAGGATACAATGCAGCCTTTCAGGCTACAGTAGAGGTGAACTATTGCTGTGTTTTGATTGTAGAACTTGAATATGTATTTAATGTTTTGTGCACAGATCAATGACTCTTCTGGATCTATTTCTCTGGCCCAGCTTATTAAGGTATATCTAGATATATTCTTGTCAAATGCTTAAAACCAAAAGTGTTTGCTTTGTATTTTTAAATCTTATACTGTGATCTATAGCTGGATAACTCTTGTAATGTGAACAGAACTTTAATTTAGATTTTACTAATTTAAAAGTATTTATTTTAACTGTAAAATATGTGTGTATTTTGATACTGTCCTGTAAAGAGTAGTTGCCAGTCTGGGAAGATAGAAGGGGAGTACCTTATCAGCCTCAACGTAATGTTGCCGTATTACTCACCTTCAAGACGCAAAGAAGCAGCACTGCAGAAGCTGTTTACCGTTTTTCATACGTTTCATTCATTTTGTGTTGGAAACTAACACAACTTTCAGAGAAGAATTATATGGTCTGTAAGTTATGGACATTTCAGGGCGGGTTGCAGCAGCCAAACGAGAAGCGTTTCTGGAACATGGACGATTGCATGGCTATTTTTGAATTTCTAGTCACGATAGTTACAATTCTGTTCTGTGAATGCTGCAGAGTTTCATACATCATAGTACATCTACAGTGGACAGCACAATCTAATTTGTTTGAGCGCAGGCTGTGTCAATTGTGTAAATGTACCTGACCGTTTATAGGAATATGCCAATGTGTATGTGTGGCATATTAGCAGATGGGACCTTCTGAAACTGTTGCAATGCCGTGTTTTGCTGTGGAACTGCTTGTGTTCTGTGCTCAACAATGTGTAGCTTTGCCTGGTGATTGCACTAGTGATTGCACGTTGTGCAAAGGCGTAGTGCTAGCCAATGGAATGAGTGGTCTTTCGAGTGACAAAGATTAGAGAAGGCCGGGCCTAGTGCAGAGGAGCTGCTTCTTTCTTCTGAAAATAAAGGCTGGAGTTCATTTCCAAGAAAGAGAAATCTCTTCCCACTCGTAACTTCTTCCCTCACTCACTGCAGAAATTACACTGTGTACATTTGGCCAAAAAAAAAAAAAAAAATTAGTTTGGAAGGTATCCACCAGAAGAAATTGGACTCCATTAGTGCTGTGCCTAAATGTGTCCTTGGTTCTGTAAACTCATGTGAAGTTTTCCTCTGCAATGTGAAAAACTGTCCAAGTGGTGTAGACATTTCAGCTTTTGAGAACGTTTAAAGAAAAATACAGGAAAATAACATAAAGCAGCTCAGAACTGTTACTTGCTCTGACCTCCTGAGTGCAGACTGGCTTAGCATGGAGGCAATGTGTTGTAAAAAGTTTTCCAGTTTGTTATTCCTATGTATTAAATGCCATATTTGAGTTTTGGTCTATTCCTAGAATGTGTTTTTTGTGTTTTGGAAGTGTTCTGTAAACCGTTTGGATTCAAACAAACTAGTCAAGTATCTGTAAAGTTGTCTATAAATGTTAATGGCAGTGACTTCATAGATGTTGATCTGGATGATGTTACAGTTGAGAAAAAAACTGTCTATATGAATGACTTGACAGATGTTGATGTGAATGATGTTACAGTTGAGAAAAACTGTCTATATGAAACAACCATTTAATAAAATACTGAAACTAGATGGTTGCTTTTGTGAATGAATGCATCTAAAAGCAAAAATATGCGCTGTTGATCTGAAAGATAGGTGCTTGAAGGTCCAAGTCATTTACAGTCCCTCCCTTCGTCCCTGCTTATGTCTGGACTAGTGTGCAATAAAAAAATCTGACCAAATACTGGTTAAACAAAAGCAGCTGGCTTCAAGAATTTGAAGATCTCGTTGTGCGTAAGGTTTATGAAGAAGTTAGTAGGGGGGAACGTGCAGTTTGGACTGCCTACAGCACATGATGGTGACATTTCTACTGAAAAGAATCCTTTGTCTTGCTGAGGGATTCTAAAAAGCTTGATTCCTTTCATGCTTCTGTGTCCGAAACTCAGTTTCAGCAAGCAGAAACAACTTCCCTTACTGCTAAGTTGAGTGTCCTTTTAATGCTGCAAAACGTAAATCATGATAGTGGCATACATCTTTCTCAGTTAAATGTACAGCGGAGATCTTCTCCTTCACATAGTCTGGAGCTTACTATCAGTTCAAAAATACTGGACAGTGTAATTGTTTCTACGCAGAGCTTGAGTCCACGTGGAAGAAAATGGGACTGGTTCCACAAGCCTTTATGTAAGGTGCAGACAGAGCCCAAGGTTTTGGGTGCCCAGGAATGCTCTTGTCAAGCAGGTTACCGGGCACCCAACCCCCACGTAAGGGCGTAAGGACTCCCCAGAACATCTTCAGCACAACTCTGTTTTATATGAGTAGCTGTTTTGGTGGAGCCTCAGCTGGCGTTGTGCTGCTCTTGACAGGACTGGGTGAGTGCTGTGGTGTTTGGCCATGTGGGCTGCATTGTGTTTCTCATGCATGTGTCAAATCCTGACCTGTTAAACAGACTGCCAATCTGGCTGAAGCCGATGCTTCCGAGGAAG
This sequence comes from Pelecanus crispus, assembly GCF_030463565.1. Taxonomy (NCBI): domain Eukaryota; kingdom Metazoa; phylum Chordata; class Aves; order Pelecaniformes; family Pelecanidae; genus Pelecanus; species Pelecanus crispus. The sequence goes on along the minus strand of NC_134673.1, from coordinate 1,768,138 downwards.
ATAAAATAACAGCGATGATGATACAGTCTTGCCAGGAATATGATCCATCCAAGTAAGTGTTGCTGATGTCAGATCTGTTCTTTGAAGATGATGGAAAAGCTGCAGAGATGCTTGTTGGAACAAGAGAGACACCTTTGCATACCTTTTTCTTTCTTTCCCCAAAATCTTTCAGTTACCTGAAGAAAGCCTTGGGTCCACCTCCACCATCTTACACTTGCTTCCGTTGTGGAAAACATGGCCACTATAGGAAGAACTGCCCAACACATGGGGTAAGATTGTGGGGGACTGCTGGTGTTCGGTAGTTTGTCATTGTTTTTACCTTGGCAGTCATGTAACAATACAGAAACACTCCTATTAAGAGTTGTTTCTCTTGGGGTGAAACACAGAGGTTACCTGGCAATGTTGCAAAGCCCTTCAAGCTTCCAGGGAAACCTGCAATTACAAATGCAAAAATGTCTTTTTTCCAGGTCATAGACATTGAATATGTCCATAGACCTTTCTCTGTGGACTTTCACGCACATTTTTGTATATTTCAATATCACTGGAAATGTTTCTGGTTTTAACTCTTTTTAATGACTGGTTGTAGACAGGTTTCAGGATTCGGTCTAAACCCAAGATGTTTCTGTTGACCCCATCTTGTGACTATGTGCGTGTTTTAGGTACACAAGCCTCTGGTTGAGTATTCATGCTATTGAACGTTCGTCACTGAATGTATCTGCATGAGGTCTGAATTCAGCCTTCATCTAGAGATGGTGAACACAAGTTTCCCCAGCGAGTGATTCAGAGCAGCGAACTGAGCTCTCGCGCTGAATTGCGCTGGGGAGGAGGAGCGGGTTTGTGTCTCTTCTCTGAGTGGATGGCGAGCGCAGGGGTATTTCCCCCTTCAGGAACCTGAAGTTAAGCCAAAGAATGTCAAATGAGTTCAAAACACTGCTCAAGCCTTTTGAACGTCCTGGCTCTGTTCTTTTAGGAAAAGAAGTATTTTAGTTGAGCAACCCTTACGCTAGGTACAAGGAGAGCACTAAAGGCTTTTGCTGCTTCAAATAGTCCTTGAAATGTCATTTTAATTGTGGGTCCTGACATGAGATATGTCTGCATTTCTTTCCTTAACAGGACAAACAATTTGAGTCTGTTCCCAGAATTAAAAAGAGCACAGGAATTCCCAGGAGTTTCATGGTGGAGGTGAAAGATCCCAACACCAAGGGTGCTATGCTGACGAAAAGTGGAAAATATGCAATACCAGCTATTAATGCGTAAGTAGGGAATTAATTGGACTGACCACAAAGGGAACGAGAGAAACCATGTGTAAACGTCTGAGTGGCAATGCAACCAAGTTGGCTGGCATCTGGAATTACGAGGGAGGAAGCATTGTCATTGTAGCTTACCCTTAAAATCTGTGATACTTTCTACCATTAAAATAGGGCAGTCCTTCTGTTCCTGCCCCTGCAAGTTGGTGAAACTTGTGGTATGCTAAGAATCTGTATTTCTGCAAAACGTTTCAGTAGTGTTTACAGCGGAGTCGGTCTCTGTGAACGCTCATTTTGCTTCTGGGTTATGCTTCAAAGACTTCCTGCAAAATGTAACAAAGAGCTGTTGGACTGAGCTTTCCTGCCCCCCTGACTTTTATCCAATCCCATGTGTGAAACAGACTGAAGCTTTCCTGTGGCTATAAACTAAGAAAACACTACTGTGTGCTGACAAGAGTGGCTGTTTTCAAATGCACTTGGTAGCACTTGTGTTTTTCTGTCGTGGATCTCCTTTTGTAGAAGCTGTAACACAGACTTCCTCCATTAATCAAACGTAATTACTCAGAGACTAACTTTACCCTGAGCCTGCAATTTACACTTACCCTCTGGCAAAGGAGAGGTGGGATTCATTTCACCTGATTTCTAGGTGTCAAGGAATTATTTTTCCAGTCTGAGCTGGTTTCTGAGTTGATCCAATGAATGGGAGAGTTCTGCAGAAGGAAAATTCTTCCCCCCTCCCTCTTTTAGTGCTGTGGCTACAGGAAAGTAGTTCAAACAAAATGCCTACGTGTTAGAAGGCTAATGGGGTACGAGAAGGATTCCATCTATTCTCTTCCTTTGATAAATTCAAAGTTTGGAAAAGTTTTCCTTTAGTCATCTTTAACTCCTTCCTTTTTCCTTCCCCACCCCGCCTCCAGGGAAGCTTATGCTAGAGGCAAGAAGGAAAAGCCTCCCTTCCTACCAGTGGAGCCATCCTCCTCCTCCTCAGATGATCCTGTTCCAGAGGAGTTGTTGTGTCTCATCTGTAAAGATCTCATGACGGATGCAGCTGTTATTCCCTGCTGCGGGAACAGTTACTGTGACGAATGTAAGTGTTACTGCCCTGTCTGTTCATTCAAAACATCACATCTGATCTTTGGAAAGCAGAAATAGGAGATAACGAAATTGCGTTGTTACCACTTCTACTTAATACTTCAGTATACCCTGAACAGGAAAGGACTCTTCTTGTATAAAGAAAAAAAAAAAAAGAAAAAGGAAGAAAGCTTTTGTCCCCTTTTATGTATCTAGTTAAGTCCGCTTTACATGGGAAAGGACGAGTAAGAGAAGAGTGCGTAACTCTGCAGGTGATTACAGTATTAGATATGGAATGCATTTAGTTTGTCCACAGCCCTTTCCCTCATGCAAAATTATACAGCCAGCTCTGGTGCCTGACTGTGGTCTGCAACAAAGGGAGAGTTAGGCATTTAATACACATTCTTCTCCAAGGGAGAGCTGGTTAAGGTTAAACCTTCACAACTCAAACGTACTAATGAGTTTTTGAGATGTGTTTTGTTCATTAACTTGAGGTTGGTGACTTCTTGCTGTACTAGACAGTGGAAAAAAGACTAGTGGGGACATCAAGACACAGCCTACTCTACATCTTCAGGTGTGACTAGTGAAATATCAAAACTACGGTTGTGTGCTGCATACGAGACATTTGTGACACTATTGAACTTTTATAGCTTCATGCTCTCAATTCAAGACCACATTCACCCATTAATCATAGATGTATTTTGAGAATTGATTAGAAGCCAACAAATGTCCTCACTTTGGCTAAAACCTGTTTTGATGGTTCTAATTATTCACAGGCATTAGAACAGCGTTGCTGGAATCTGAGGAGCATACCTGCCCAACGTGCCACCAGACAGACGTTTCACCTGATTCTTTAATTGCCAACAAGTTTCTACACCAGGTACCATGATGCCTTTTACGTAAACTGTTTGTAAGAAAAGTCTATTTGTGAAAAGGTGAAAGGGAAGCAAATACTAATTTACATCTCCTTTAAGCAAGGCTAAATTGAACAAGGCCAAATTTACTTTTGAAATACATGATCTGTTGTTACAGAAGCTTACAGCCTGGCACATTCAGGTCACACTTTTGTTTAAGATGATTGCCTCACTTTCTGATTTGGTGTTAACACTGAAGGACTTTAAATACAGATACTCTGAGTCACCAGTCATTAATATCAGTGTCTAATGGGATGTGTTCATATATCTGTATGGTGATTTATTTTACGGTTGATAGCATTTATAAGAACACAAAAGCAATTTTACTCTGTGGAGGCTTTTGTTCGTGTATCTCCTGAAGTTCCATATGACCTTTTTGTAAATGTTTTTCTGCCTCTAGGCTGTGAACAACTTCAAAAATGGAACTGGCTACACAAAAAGGCTCCATACCCAGATTCAGCAACAGCAGCAGCAGCCGCCACCACCACCACCACCACCACTCCTGCCCGTCACACCTCCTGCTGCTCTGGTGAGTGCCACTCAACTGTCTAAACCTTCCCCTCTGTCAATCAGCAGTCTGTTGGAAGAGAAGGTAAGTTTTGTTTCAACATATGTGCTGATTCTTGTATTTTCATAGAGCTTATTTTCCAACTGTTTGCATTTATTCACAAGGGCTACCAGGTTCCTGTACAGAGACAGCCAGCAGTAGCAAGTGTTCTGGGCCCCCAAGGACAACCAATACCCACAGCTGGTAAGTAACTATAACTTCAGGATTTCCTGAAAAGAATGATCTTCAGACCAACTGAATGGATTTTTTTCCTTTTTTGTCTCCCCACTCCACAAGATCTTCCAATGAGAGCCAGAACAATTCGCTCAGCAGGTGGCAGAGCAGGCTGGGAACTATGAGTATTCTACAGAAATTCAGTAGATGACCACTTGTAACCTGTTAAACGAGGCCGTAACACATGACTTGTACAGCAGCTGGTTTATAATGAACTGAGTATGCACAGATCGCTGTTTACACGTGATTTTGCTAAGGAACTGATGAACGATAAGAAGATTCAAGAAGAGCATAGGCATTCGTTTTCCAGATAACTGCTTTCCATGTCCGTAAAGGAGAAGCAGATTGTCTGGAAGAACCAGGAGGAGTTCCACTCCACCTCTCTCGTTAGATGGATTGGGTGACTCAAGGGATCAGCACTGATAGGAGTTGCACATGTAGGTTGCTAGCTCAACTCTGGCAGAGATTCAGGTTGACCGATAGTTGTCCTTTGGCAGCCGTTGTTAAGGAACAGGCGTCTCTTCCTAAAGCTTCTCTGCAGTGACATCCTTCACCTCCTGACAGCCGTGAGAGGCTGGAAACTGAGGAGGTGGAGTTGCTGGATTTTCTGTGTCTCCCTATTCTGAGTGTAACCATGACCTCAAGGCACTTTGGAGGAGGTATGTGAGAGAAATTGTCTTCCTTTCCTCTTTTGTTTATTTCTGGAGGATACATGGAGAGATTTTAATCTGGACTGCAAACTGGTGGCTTTCGCTAGTATTCTGTTGACATTGTTGAACTTTTCGTAGGAATTAAAAGATCAGGCTTGTTTAAGGAAATCTTAAATTGGTGAAGGACTTTGAGAGGAGGAATGACGCTAATGGCCATAGGTGGAATAATGTGATGTGGTTCTTTAAAAAACTAATAAAAGAAAAACTTGTGAAGAAAAAACTCAGGGTAGCTGATGTTTTCTATCCCTCAAAATCACTTGGGCAGGAGTCTGAATAACTCTGTTATTCATGCTCTCAGGATCTTTCCTGGAGTAATGGCATTGAGTCACATGAAACCAATCAACAGCTGTGGTAGTTCATGTGATAGAAGTGAGTGGAAATAGCCTTACCCTTCCTGGATGTTTTTACACTAACAAAGCAGCAGCTGTTGTGTCTTGTAAGCAGAAACTCTTACATGTTAGCAAGTTCTTCACTTTGCAGTAGCATCATGTCAGCAGCTGAAAGAAGCTTTGATGTAAGTATACGGAGAGGAAAAAGTAACCCAAACCAAATTTGGGAGGAAAAAAATTGGGGACAGTGACTGTTTTGAACTACCTTCAGTATTTTTTTGTGTGTTCTGTTTTCACTAAGGTCCATGTCTCCTTGCAGTACTTCATCTTGCTCTAGAAGTTCATATACCGACTCCAAATCAAGATCCAATTCTTCCTGCACTCGCTCCTCCTCTCGATCATATAGACGTTCCTGTCCTCGTTCCTACTCAAGATCACCACCATATCCAAGAAGAGGCAAAGGGAAGAGTGGCAGCTCTCATTCTAGGTCAAGGGCACATGGTTATCACAGGTCAAGGTCCAGGTCACCCCCATCCAGAAGATCCCATTCATGGTCAAGATCTCCAGTATTTAGAGCCCAGTCTCCCACTAAATGGACAACACCTCAAGGGCAAGGAGAAAGGGAGTATTTTAAGAGACACAGAGAAGTTCCACCATACGATAAGAAAGCTCCCTATGGCAGATCTGCTGCCTTCCGACATCCATCTGAAAAGGAAAGATACAGCGCGTGGGAGAGGAAGGTGGACACCAATCATGAAAAATCTGCTCACATGGAACCTGCTGTGAAAAAAGTGAAGAAGGAGTAGCCAGACACAGACAGTGTTAGAACATCTTCCTCTTAAAAGGATGAGAATACTTTGATAGTATCCTGTAAAGAGTAGTTCCCATTTTGGGAAGCTAGAAGGGGAGTACCTTTTGGGGAGGGGGGTGTTGCAGAAGCCATTCTGGAACATGGACAGTTGCATGGCTATTTTTCTCTTTGTTTACTAGCTATACTTTACTAGTTATACTTTGTGTATAAACTCAAATCACACGTTCATAAGTAAAGTTAAGATTCTTTTAGCCTCGTGTATTCCCTGGCATGTCTGTATTACATTTCTAAGTAGCATCTTACCATAAGGGAACATAGAAGTCTCAAAAAAAAAATCAAACCAAAGGAAAAATCCTGGAGTGGGAGGGAAGACTTAGAGTTAGTTAGAAGTAATTCAAGTAAATGAAAGAGAAAGCAAACCCATTCCCTTCTTGTTTGCTCTGACTGTCCCTGATTTGGGCTGTGGGTGGCTGTCGCAGGGTGGAAGCCTGGCATCTCTCTTCACAAGTCCTCTCTCCCTCCCCCTGTAAAAGCTCTGCAGCCTCAGGTGCTTCTGGTCTTGGAGGCACAATGAGCTGCATTCTTAAAGCTACCTCAGGTCTTGGTCTACAGAGAGGGGTTTTGGTCTTGCTTTTGGTTTGGTTTCTCTTTTTTCATACACATATCCCTGTATGAACTTCAAAGCAGAACCTGGATCTGTGTGTGGCAGGAATAAATCACTGGAAAGCTTACCAATTCTTGTTGAACACTAAAGCAGCAAAACTAAAATTAGTGAAGTTGTTTTTGAAAAGAAGACGCACAAAATCTTATGCTTTGTGTATTTCTTCATTGTGTTGCCTTATGTTCACTGTCATTCTACACTTGCAAATTTGTCCTGCTGTTCCTGCAGCCAAAGCAAGCAAGTGGATCCTTTTTGGTTTAGTATGACTATTTCAGTAAGTGCAGGGATCTCTGGTTGGCATTTGTCCTTAGAGGCTGCAGAAATGCAGAGTCATGCCCATTGTTTTAGCGCGGTCAAGCACAGCTGTGATCCTTCCTGGCTGAACTTTGAGTTTAGCCAAGCCATTGGGTTTTAGGAAACCACTGTAATTTACATGCAGCACTGCAGCAGTGAGATTAGCCTTTTCCTGCTATTTTCTGTCCCCTTCCCCACTTGCTTTGTGTTAGTTTCTGTTTAGTCTTCTGTTGGAAGTGGGAGTTAATACATTGACTGTCAGTTCTGGGTTTTGGGGTTTGTCTTTTCTTTTTCTATTTTTTTTTCCCAATTCTTCTGCATTATTATCTTCGGGTTTCATCCAAGTTGCATACATTGCCTGAGGATGGAAACATTTACTCTGCTCCTGGGAGCAGGGAGGGCTCAGGAGCATATCTGAAATGCTTGTACAGCAGGGCAGGCAGTGTGAGAAACAACCAAGATGAACTACAAGCCTGGGTCCATTCCCAGAGCTAGGATATCATTGGTATCAGTGAGACTTGGTGGGGCAGCCGGGTGTCAGCTACAGCTGCTCACATGCTGGAGTGCAGGGCAGTCCTGGGAGAAAAGCAGGAGCCAGGCACGTGCATTGCATTTGCTGAGCAGGGCTGGGTCCCCGGAGGGCAGAGAGCAGTGGCTTGAAGAATGGCAGCCTCAAAGGGCGTGCAAGGTGCGGGAGCTTCCTGCTGCCACCCTGGCTTGTGGGGATAGAGCTGAGGCACCCAGCCGAGTGCAGCCTGGTCCCTAGGATGGCAGGGCAGGCTCTGCCTGAAAGTGGAAGAGCTGCTCTCAGGGCCCTTGAGGCGTAGCATGGCTTCATGGGCACCAGAGCTGGGCCCCAAACCAACTGGCTCAAGGCTGCTTTGGATTTTGGAATGGACCTGAAGGTGGTGCCCAGTATCTGCTCAGAGCAGACAGAAGGCGGCCTTAGAGCAGACAGCTTGTCTCCTGTGGATACTCTGCTATTGCAGCCCCAGATTTTGCAGGTGGTTAAGGGGGATTGATGTGAGAGGTGGCCACACTTGACAGAAAATTGAAGGAAGAGTTGTGGTCACTTTGGGGAGAGAAATCTGGCAGAGACAGCAGTACCCAGGAAACCCCATCAGTAATGGCATGGAAGTCCAAGACGACCTAGCTAACAGCGCCTGAATGACCACATCTGTTCCCAGGTGTGGCAAACATGGGAGCAAGGGGGGGGGGAAATAAGCAGGGGTAGGTCCCTTGTTTGGGAGGAGGCAAGGGTGGAGAAAGGCGGGAGTCAAGGAAGCTGAGGGGGGTGTACAAGCAAATGACCACAGGCAGAGAGAGGCACTGCAAAGTGAACAGCCAACTCTTGTAATGAATTAAACAAGAAGCTGGGATCTTGAAAACTGAAACTAAGTCCCTCTTTTCAGCTGAGGGAGGGAGCATCAGTGATGGCTTCAGGCTGTGTCACAGCAGGTTCCCCTGCAGCCCCAGGGACAACACAAGGGAGCCCAGAGGGGCAGAGCAAGTGCTGCCTTGGGCTGGTGCTGTGCTGCTGAGCTGGGCCGGGCTCCTGGGACACAGGCAGCTCCTGGCAAGCGGGCAGCGCTGCAGAGAGACAGCTCTGCCCAGGAGCAGCTCCTGTGCCAAGCGCAGCAGGGCTGAGCGCAGTGCCTGCAGGCAGGGAGGGGAGAGGAGGGAGGCAGAGAGAGGTTAAAGGCAGTGTGGGGTGGGAGGATGCTGAGAGCTCACTGCAGGAGAGATCTTCACAGCCCTTGACATGGTAAGTCACTGGCTGTAGGACAAGACCGGTGCAGTTCCTGGAGGGATCTCCTGAAGCTGGTACATCCCACAGCTTACAGGATCTTACAGGATACAGTCATCTGACACAGTTGAACAGCCAGGACTGGTCCCTGTCCCTGCCCACTGCTGCAGAATAGGGCTGACTTCTCAAGAGCCTGTGGGCAGATGCCCTGCTCCTCATGGCCCACACGGCCAGCACCAACCAGGGCTTCAGGCACAGAGCTCAAGGAAGGTCTGCTAGAAACAGAAAAGGGTGTCTATGTATGACAGGGGGAGTGTCTATGGGAAATGGCTTTCATTTTGCTCAGAGAAGTCTCCCCTAACTTGTCACTATCTTTTTCTCCAATGACAGTCCCCATGCCCAGAGGCAGCAGATGTCCAACAGCAGCTCCATCACTGAGTTCCTCCTCCTGGTGTTTGCAGACACGCGGGAGCTGCAGCTCCTGCACTTCTGGCTCTTCCTGGGCATCTACGTGACTGCCCTCCTGGGCAACGGCCCCATCATCACCACCATAGCCTGTGACCACCGCCTCCACACCCCCACGTACTTCTTCCTCCTCAAGCTCTCCCTCCTTGACCTGGTCTGCATCTCCACCACTGTGCCTAAAGCCATGGCCAATTCCCTGTGGGACTCCAGGGCCATCTCCTACTTGGGATGTGCTGCCCAACTCTGTCTGTCTGTCTTTTTCATTTCAGCAGAGCTTTTTCTTCTCACTGTCATGGCCTATGACCACTATGTTGCCATCTGCAAACCCCTGCACTACGGCACTCTGCTGGGCAGCAGAGCTTGTGTCCACCTGGCAGAGCATGGCAAGCTGAAAAGTCCTTCACTAGCATAAGCAATACTTAGCAACAACTAAAACACCAGTGTGTTATCAACATTCTTCTCATCCTAAATCCAAAACACAGCACTATGCCAGCTACTAGGAAGAAAATTAACTCTATTCCAGCTGAAACCAGGACCGTATCTATATATACACACCTTAATAAGCTGGGTCAGAGAAATACATCCAGAAGAGTCATCAATCTGTTCACAAAACATTAAACACATATTCAAGTTCTACAATCAAAACACAGCAATAGTTCACCTCTACTGTAGCCTGAAAGGCTGCATTGTATCCTCTGAGTGTCACTGAAAGAGGCATTTCCAACCCAGTGTAATCTGTATTTGTTCAAAAAAGTGTCCAAACCTGTGACAGCTCCAGAGTGCCTCTGTGGTTAATGAGAAGAAACCAAACTCACCAAACCCGCCTGAGATCAACTTACTGCTCCAGACTATCTCAGAGAGGGACCCTTGTCAAATGCTCACAACTGCTTAAGAGTCAAAGGGGTAAGGAAGCTGCCAATTTTCAGCTAAAAAGGAATTTATGAGAATAAATTGCAACCACACTCCTCCCTCCCAGCTACCTATGGAACAGCTTGCAGGAATGAAGTCCTCAGGCCACTGGTTCGTAATGGACTGCTGTGTTTGTTGAGAACTAATGACTGGAGGGCAATTTTTCCACAAGGAAAAAGGGGAACTCTTCGCTTGCTCCTTTTCCAGTATACTCAAGTCTATTATGCCACAAGCAGCACTTAAGCTTACACTAGTAAAACCTTAGCAGAAAGACACTTGAATCACTGCTTATTATGCCTGAAGTTGTTCACAAGCGTAGAATAACATTTCACAATGTAAAATGAACAGCTCTCCTCAAGGGGTCACTAACTGGATCAGAAGAGAGTAAAACCCTTCCTTGGAAAATGCTCTTGTCCTTTTGTACCTAATGCAGTGGAAGAATTCAAGGGAGCAGTTTTAGCAGACTCTGGGGAAAAAAATCTCTACATGCAGAAGATGATTCCTCACTCCAGTTCATCATTCCTTCTCTATATGTTTAGAATCATACGGTGGTACACTAAAGAAAGGCTTAACTTCTGGGAAATTAAAGCAGCATCCAACCCTGAAGTCACCCAGCTCCAAAAGCATACTGCAGGCAGAAGTGAAGACAAATGACAGGGATTTTACCCACAAATGCACCAGGCTCTAACCTTGTGCCAAAATTTATACACTGGGGTTTAGGTATTTTCATTTGCAGACAAACTATTCAACTAAACTGCTTCATCTGAGAAAGTGGAAAGATCAAATGCAGAACTTTACAATAGCACTTTGTGTAGCAACGATGTTTAATTTCACGGCAATCTATGAAAGACATTTATTCACTCAGAGGGGCCCAAAGAATATCACTTCAATCATACAGTTTTAGGAACAAACACCCAGGTATTTAAGGACATGGAAAGGAATCATTTAGCTGCACAGAACTGTCCTCAAAACATATGGGATACGTGGCTCATCGTATTTGTTTGAACACCCAAATCAAAAGTAAGAAACAGTACCAAGTTGAACAATAATGGTTTCTCAGGGGGTTTTCATCACATTTTCAAAAACAATTAGGCAAAAAAAAAGTGTTTAAAAACAACAGCTAAGTGATACAATGTGAAAATGGCAAAAAAATGCACTCCAGACAATTTGTATTGCAAGAATCAAAAAGCACACAACAACCGATACAAACATACAAACTATTATGCTGAATCAAATACATTCTATTTACAACATATACTCTGTTTTACTGCAAAAGAGATGAAATTACTGTTTGGAAAATTAATACAAGGCTACATTGTTTAGAATTAAGTGCCGTGTGTAGAAAAACAGTGCGAGACTGTGGTTTTACATACTGGTTTTGATGGTCCACGCACTGGCTCCGTTCGACTTCTGCAAGAAGAAATGGAGGTGATCAGAACTTAACATAGAGCACGTACCTCCTGAAGATGAGGAAGTACAAGGAAATGCTTGAGATTATCACACAGTGGTTTCTTCGTACATTTCCCTTCAAGAACGTACTACAAGGCAAGTAATGCATTTTTGAAGGCCTCTCCACCATTACAGCATACGGTCAGCATTCCCAAACATTAACCACTCTACCAGCAGTTTCTGCAATGTTTCCAGACAGAGGAATCAAAAGCTAATCTGCACGGCTAGTTTTCAACGTTACAACAGCAGTGCCATTCTTTCCTCGTCCCCACACACAGGGATTTAGTTGAGCTTTGATGCCAGCAGCATCTGTCCTCTCACTTTAGGGCAGCATTACAATACCAGGAGAGGGTGCCACCCAACCAGAAACGGAGGATGCATTCACAAGGCAGCACTGAGCATCCATACTTAAATTAACCCCCCAAACAAGGCCATGTTTATAAGCACAATGCTGTGGCGTCCACAATTACTCAGTAGTGCCTGAAAGCACTGCAACAACTGCTGCAGTAACATGCCCAAAGTTTACAGGCAGAGCCACACAAATTCAGGGTTTTTGGCTGGCAAGTGCATCACAGGCACCAGGATGCTGCTGTACTGTTTGTTCAAGACACACTGTAACTCATCAGTATACTTTATTTATGGGGAACCCACATCAGAAGGACATGGCAAAACCACAAGCTAATAACACCTACTAACTGTGGTGGAGAGGCCTATCTTTAAGAAGGCTGGAAAACATGACCATTCAAACAATGCTAATGTAGCTGATACACAACTGAACTGTGTGAATACAGAAATGACAGCAATAATGCTGTAGGCAGGATTGCATTTGAGTGTCTGTCATTTTAATCAATACGCCTGATTCTCTGTCCTCTCTAAATCTTAGGAATACAGAACTAAAACCTGGAGCACAGATATCAGCTTAGGGTAAAAACAGACTTAGAAAGAGAACTAGCAACAGTTGGCAACGTGCTAAACTGCTTCCTGCATTTCAGGTTTGGAAAGGATTAACTATTCCTTCATCGTACTCGCACAAAAGGCAATACACTTTGGGATATTGTTCTTTTTCTCTTGCCTGAAATGGATGTTGTCTTTAGGAAACTGATACGAATCCCTTATGAATGGAACTTCTTGTTTGCACGGTTCGCCAGCTGGCAACCCTTGGTCTTTCCTCTACAGCTAGGATGCAAAACCCCCAGCCTTGGGGCATAAGAATACCTGCCATATCCCACCCTCCCTCCCCCAAAGGCAAGAAAGAGTCAAACCCCAACAATCAGACACTTCTGAGATGGGAACAAGTTCTGAGTTCCCACTACGATGTGGCTCTGTCTTTACTATAAAAACAATAAAAGCAAACAGACATAGCAAGGAATCTCTCCAGACAGAGGAAACAGGATCTACATCCTGGGTATCAGCAAAATCAAGCCCCTGAACAAGCCCAAGAGTATCATCTTAAAAGTTACCATTGCTGCAGTTGGAACCCTGTGTCCCAGCAGGCCTGAACATGGAAGTTGACTTTGGGACAGATACATTCAGCTATCAGAAGTCCTGGTTAACAGGGGAGGTCCCTGATGACTGGAGGCTTGCCAATGTGACGCCCATCTACAAGAAGGGCCAGAAGGAGGACCCGGGAAACTACAGGCCTGTCAGCCTGACCTCGGTGCTGGGAAAGATTATGGAGCGGTTCATCTTGAGTGAACTCAACAGGCAAGTGCAGGTCAACCAGGGGATCAGGACCAGCCAGCATGGGTTCATGAAAGGCAGGTCCTGCTTGACCAAGCTGATCTTTTATGACCTGGTGACCCACCTGGTAGATGATGGAAAGGCTGTGGATGTCATTTACCTGGACTTTAGCAAAGCCTTCGACACAGTCTCCCATAGTATTCTCCTTGGGAAGCTGGCAGCTCATGACTTGGACGGGCATAGTCTTCGCTGGGTTAAAAACTGGTTGGGTGGCCGAGCCCAGAGAGTAGTGGTGAATGGAGCTAAGTCCAGTTGGCAGCCGGTCACAAGCGGTGTTCCCCAGGGCTCTGTTTTGGGGCCAGCCTTGTTTAATATCTTTATCAATGATCTGGGTGAGGGGATTGAGTGCACCCTCAGTAAGTTTGCAGATGACACCAAGTTGGGTGGGAGTGTCAATCTGCTGGAGGGTAGGATGGCCCTGCAGAGGGACCTGGACAGGCTGGACCGATGGGCCGAGGCCGACTGTATGAGGTTTAACAAGGCCAAGTGCCGGGTCCTGCACTTCGGGCACAACAACCCCATGCAACGCTACAGGCTTGGGGAAGAGTGGCTGGAAAGCTGCCTGGCTGAAAAGGACCTGGGGGTGTTGGTTGACAGCCAGCTGAACATGAGCCAGCAGTGTGCCCAGGTGGCCAAGAAGGCCAACAGCATCCTGGCTTGCATCAGGAATAGTGTGGCCAGCAGGAGCAGGGAGGTGATTGTGCCCCTGTACTTAGCGCTGGTGAGGCCACACCTGGAATGCTGTGTCCAGTTTTGGGCCCCTCAATACAAGAAAGACATTGAGGCGCTGGAGCGTGTTCAGAGAAGGGCAACAAGGCTGGTGAAGGGTCTAGGGAACAGGCCTTATGAGGAGCAGCTGAGGGAACTGGGATTGTTTAGCTTAGAGAAGAGGAGGCTGAGGGGAGACCTTATTGCTCTCTACAACTACCTGAAAGGAGGTTGTAGTGAGGTGGGTGTTGGTCTCTTCTCCCATGTAGTTAGCAATAGGACAAGAGGAAATGGGCTCAAGCTGCGCCAGGGGAGGTTTAGGTTGGAAATTAGGAAAAATTTCTTTACAGAAAGGGTGGTCAAGAATTGGAAGAGGCTGCCCAGAGAGGTGGTGGAGTCACCATCCCTGGAAGTGTTCAAAAAACGGGTAGATGTGGCACTTTGGGACATGGTTTAGTCTAGTCTACCCTTGATTGGTTTAGTGTGGACTTGGTAGTGTAGGTTAATGGTTGGACTGGATGATCTTAAAGGTCTTTTCCAACTTAAATGATTCTATGATTCTATGATTACAATCTACCCCATGACAACAAAAATTAACAGTGGCTTTAACAACAAAGATGCAATCTGAATGCCTCTGTAAACTAATATATCCACAAAAGCAGCTAACACACTGAAAGCCCTAACAAAGGGTACAATGCTGTATGGATACTTACACAACACAGGTTTTGCTGGTACCTTTGACTCCTCCAACAGGGATTCTCCTAACAATCACCGATGAGTTCTTAGCAATCAGGGCATTATCATCTGTGTATTCTGAAAACAACACAAATGCAGACAAAAACTGTAGTCACTTTGTAAGAATGTATAGTACTATGACATTACACATCACTTCAGGGAATCCCTTCACAGGTATGAAAGCAAAACTTTAGAGGTAACATTGTGCTTTTAACATCTCAACACACTAACGGGACATTCCTAGAAGTCTTCAGATTTGGTCATCAAACACAAGCAGCAAAATCATTTCTGTTCTTTTAAAACAGTTTGTTGTTTGCCAACAGCACAATGGTCTCCAAGGTCACTCAGGACTGACAGAACACAGAAGACAGCCTGCCATCTGCATTAAGACCAGGTCAGAGGCCCAGCTGGGGTTTGTTGTTTACGTTGGTCTGTTGTATTTTGCCTGAGAAGCAGAATAGCACATGCTCCAAGTGTTTTCAGTCAGAATGTTACAGGGCAGGAAAGAGCATTCCAGAATCCTGAGCCCTCGAGTTTACAGTTCTTCCACAATCCTGTGAGAACATCTATTCCAAAAGACAGGTCAAGAAATTCAGATCAAATTAAGAGGAGGCAAGTTGAAATGCATCATTCCTGAGTACAGGCTTTTTGAAGAGAACTCTGCCTTTATAGAACATGCCTCTAGAGTAAGCATGGAAGAGGACACCCCTGCCCCCCCTGCTATTTAAAATAGGACCCAACCATCCAGTATAGCTTCCCAGCATCTTCAAAAGAGTCCATCAGATCATTTTTTCCACTGACATTTAAAATCCTGTTACCTTTTAGCGAGTTTAAGCATCTACATCTGATGAATAAAAACTGAAATTCATGGTTATGCATTTCAAGCAAAAATTTGGTATACGTATACATTACACTGAAATGTATTCTCTAGCTTTGCTCTGAAAACCACAGGGAGATTTTTGTGTTTTCACATGGAAAACACCCTTAAGAAAGCTTCAGGAAGCACCTCTGTCACTAATACACCAAGTTTAATATTTTAGACTCCTTTTACAAAGGTCAAAGGGCAACACAACCGACCTAGAGGAGGATCTGGTCACTGGTGAACAAGAGGGATGCTCTTTAAAGCATGACAGATACTCCTTCTTTAACCTCACCTTTAGGGAACACCACGCTTAACAGAACCTAGGGAAGCAGACACTTTTTCTTCACCGCATTCTGAGTACGGATGAAAACAAAGCAACACACTTTGTAAAACTGGTATGATGTATATTGCAGTAACACTTTATGGGGTAAAGTCTTTATGAGCATCATTTTCTCTTCTAAAACTTTGCTTTCTGTTCCTCACCTTCTGTAACAGAATCCACGTTTGGCCTATTTCAAAACATTTTTTCTCCTGGGGATAATAACTGGGCTCCATCACAGTTTATGACCATCCATCAGTCTGGTTTTAAGGCTCTGTTTGACACAGACCCAACTATTCCAGTAGTGACGCCAGCCAGTTGGCCATTCAGCCTGCTAGCATTCATGAAGCTGACAGTACCTTAGCAATTGAAGACAAAATTCAGAGACCCTTCTGCAGAAAAGCCCTTCAGGCAAATTAACCATTTTTCAAAAGCTCTTGACAATTTCATTCAATAGAAATAGAAAAATTCAAGACTCCTGAAATGTATCTCTATCTACGCGTGTCATGCAATCCAATGGCACCCCTAGGACCCCTAACATTGTGCTCTTAAGTCTCTTCACAGACATTCTCCTGAACATAGTTTAAATATCTTGTCGTGGTTTAACCCCAGTCAGCAACTAAGCACCACAGAGCCGCTCACTCACCCTCCCCTCACACCCCACAGGGATGGGGGAGAGAATTGCAGGGGAAAAAAAAGTAAAACCCCTGGGTTGAGAAAAAGGTAGTTTAACAGGGCAGCAGAGGAAGAGAAATAGTAATACTACTGCTACTAATGAGAAAAGAACACACAAAGCACAAAGTGATGCCCTTTGTGATGCTGTTGCTCACCACCCGCTGACCGATGCCCAGCCCATCCCTGAGCAGCAATCGCTGAGCCCCAGCCAACTCCCCCCACTTTCTATACTGAGCATGACGCCCTATGGTATGGAACAGCCCTCTGGCCAGTTTGGGTCAGCTCTCCTGGCTCTGCCCCCTCACAGCTTCTTCTGCACCTGGCAGAGCATGGGAAGCGGAAAAGTCCTTGACTGCCACAAACACTCCTGAGCAACAACTACAACATCAGTGTGCTATCAACATTATTCTCATGCTCTCATTCTCAATCCAAACCACAGCACCACACCAGCTACTAGGGAGAAAACCAACTCTGTCCCAGACAAAACCAGGACACATCTGCAGATAAACAGGGAGCTTTAGGTGCCCAAGGCCCCGCGCCCGCCACCCCCATGCACCTTTGTTGGTCTGGGCGTTGCTGATCTGCAGGTCGCAGTTGGTCGCCTTCAGCTTCTCGCGGCCCATGATCTGGCGCTTGAGGTCACACAGGGGGATGTGGAGGCCACTGAAGGTGACCGCATCATAGCTCAGCTGGGAGGAGAACTTCTAGTGGACGCACGGCATGCTCCTCCTCACAGCCCAGCGGGCGGCCACACGATGGGGAGTGGCCCCCGCGGCCCCGGCTCCTCCTCCGCTCCCTCTCTCACATGCAGCGCTCCCAGGCCCGACCGCTCGCTATGGCCACTCGGGCGCCCGGCCTCAGCATTCCTCCCAGGGGTTTCCTGGATGACAAGTGCACAGGCTGCCTCCAGTGCCTCATGTCACCCAGCGTGTTACGGCAAAAGGCCTGCATCATGGGGGCACGGCAGCCCCACCCTCTTCCTCCTAACCCTGAGCTCTCCCTAAAGGCAATCGCCATTCCTCCACACCTTCTTCCAAAACCTTCCCGTCTACCACATCCACTGAGCGGGCAAGGGAGATTCTCCAGAAGCCCTTACGTGAAACCCATTCGAATAAGCCAGCACGCTGGCCATTTTTTTCCTGGAGGGAGTTCATCCAGCCCTGCACACTGCTGCATAACGTGGATGTTTGCAGAGAGATTCACTTGCTTTTCTGCAGGAAGCCACAATCAAACTAAAGGTAATGGTAAGAGTTTGGCTGCCACTACGGGCCCAGAGCATCCTGATTGCTCTGAGTCATCTCCTCTGGGTCCCAGCCTTACTGGTTTACCTGAACAGCCCAATCCGGCACATGCTAACCCTTGCACAGGAAATCATCTGCATCATTCAGACTTACCTGAAGATTAGACTACCCTATTTGCACAACTACCAGGGCAATACTGGATAGGTGAAGAAAGGGCATTCCAGGATTTACCCTCCACCTGAGCTGAAAAGGGGATTCTAAGTGCATTAATACCTTCCGCACAGGTTAGAACCGCTATCTCTTCTGCCTCTGGAGGTCGTAGCTACTGATAGTTATGGGAAGAAGTGTTACAGCCCTCTGATGGAATGTGGCACTAAGTTCCCCCTGTCTGTAACAGCTTTTATCCCTCGTTTATGGGTTGCAAAACTAGAAAGAGCTATTGTGAATGTGTCAAGAGAATTAGAAAAAGCCATTAATGAAACCGCAGGGAGTATTACAGCCCTACAGGAACAAATCAACTTATCACCACAAATGCTAATACAGAATTGATTAGCCTGAGACCACCTTTTAGCAGCACAGGACACAGTGTGTGCATTGTTGAATCACAGCTGCTGGGCTGTTTATGTAAATCAAGACCAGAAAAATGAAACTGATTGAAAAAAAAGAAAAAGACTCATTTAACTGTATGACATGAAGTAAGGCACGGATCTTCCCTAAATCTCTTTGGCTGGTTAACCTCTTGGCTCCCAAGCTCAGGTAGAGGACTGTGAACTAAAAGGATTTGGGTTGTTGCATTCACTATCGTATTTTGCTTTGTAATTGTATGTGTGTGTTTATAGTGTTGTATACCTTATGCACTCAATTTCCGGCTTATAAAATGAATAGTATAGTGTGAGCCTGATGGTCCAAAGAAAAGGAAGTAAAATCTCATTCCCTAACTATTGTACCAATTAGTCTTTAGACTATGAACTTGTATGAACTTTCTTAAGATACATCGAGCTGACACCGTATACTGCACCGCCATGGTTCAGCCAGCGTGCCCAATGACCCCAGCTCTCTGCAAGGAGAAGGACAGCCCCCACCCTGAAGAACAAAGCACACCCCTGCACTGCCCAGATCATGCCAGCATCCCAGCCCCTCCCACACCTCTGGGAAACCCTCCCCTTCTCTGGCAGCAGAGACAAGGAGCTGCAGCAAGACCCACTCCAGGGACGTCTGGATCAAGAAAGCAGCAGATACATGATGACGACACAGAGACAGAGTTGCTTTGCAAAACAGCAGCGTGTGTGTGTGTGCGTGTTCAGTAACGATTTGTCAAATTGCGTTGGACCTCAATGCTTGAATGGTCTAAGAACCACGTGTCAGACCACATTCGGGCTGCGCCAGTTTGAATGGGACAGCTTGTGCGCACGAATGCAAGAATTCCTCTTGTAATGCTGTACTTTGCCTCCCAGCCTCTCTCGTCGGTCGGCACGGGCCACTTGCCAAATTTTCCTGACAGCTCCCCAGCATGGCCACACGGTACCAGCACTGGTTCCACCACACTTGGGTGCAGCATCTTCCCCCTCTGGGGCAGAGACGGGGAGGGAAAACACAAGCCAAAAGCACCCCATCCTCACTACCGGGGCGGGATGGGGCAGCACACATATGTCGGCATCGCAGGGCCACCGGTGGTGGCCCCATGCCTGCCCCTTGGAGAGGAAATTCACCTCCCCGCAGAAAGCATGCTTGGGATGGGAAACTGTTGGGGTGGGAAACAGGGCTGATGCAATCATGGTTGGGATGGGAAGCCATCATCGGGATGGGAAATCACCATTGGGATGGGAAACCATCATGGGTATGGATGGGAAACTATGGTGGGGATGGGAAATCAGCATTGAGGACAAAATCATCAGCAGGCAGGGAAATCATTGAGATGGGAAGTCGTTGTGGTATGACAAATCAAACCATCGCAAGGCTGGATGAAGCAGGTGCTGGCGGAACCATTGCCATGGGGACGCCCCCCCCCACAATGCTGTTTGTCCCCAACAAACCCCACACCGACCAACCGCCATGGCAGGTACAGCAGCAGGCTCCTGCTCCTCCTGGTGCTCCTGCCCCCCAGGTAACTCCCCAGACGGCTCTGCCCACCAATATCTCACCCCATCACCCCTCTTTGCTTCCCCCAACAGGGAGGTTCCCTCTCCGCCTGCCCATGGCATCGGAGGTATCCAGCATCACATTCACCACCCCGGCCATGCTGCCACCGGTCACTGCCTGTGTGCTGCCTTCTGTCCCGGGGCTGACACTGTCCTCTGAGCCTGCCCAGCTCCACACTGTCACCTACCAGCTGGCCCAGGGCAGCGTCTGCCAGGGAGTGCCAGGGCCCCTGGGGGCCCCGGGGCAGGGGGTGCAGCTCCATCGCGCGGTGCCGCTTCCCCCCGGGGTGCAGCTCCCCACCGTGGTGCAGCTCCCCCATGGGGTGCAGCTCCCCACCGTGGCTGCTCCCTTGCCCTCTGCCTACAGCTGGGGACAGCCGGTGGTGACAGGGATGCTGCTGCCCCACCAGCTGATGGAGCTGGGGATGGGGGCCATGGTCAAGGGGCAGCCCCTGAACCCCAACAGTTCCTGCTTGCTGCACGTCCCTGCCTGCCCCACCGCCCTGGCCCCCCGCCACCCCACGGCTCAGCTCTGGGTGCAGGGCCCCCCTGTGCTCCACACCCTGCCTGGCAGCACCCAGAAGCCATCGGAGGCCGCCAACAAGGACGCAGCGGCCATTGAAGATGGTGACCCTGCTGCCAGCCCCCACCAGCGTGCCCTGGCTCCGCTCACCAGCGGAACTGCAACAAAACCCAAAGGTGAGGTTTGGGGGGTAGCAGAGCCTGCAGGTGGGCGGCCAAGCTGAGGAAACCCTGCATCACCCTGGGGTTGGGTTGCCTTTGTTTGCTATTTCAGCAGTGGTGACCACCCCGGCAGCCCCAGGGAAGCCCACGGAGCTGTCCAAGCAGGGGCCATATGCCTTCACCAAAGGGATTCCTGAGCACAGAACACCACCGCCAACTATATGCTCACCTGGCTCAACAACATGGACAGCGAGGACACTGTCCCTGATGTCCCTGACAGCCCCAGCTTGACTGACTTCCTCCACCAGCTCCCCAGCCTCTCTGAGTATGCGGCAGATGGCGGCTGCCCCAAAGAGCAAGCAGCGGTGGCGGGTCTATGGGACAGCAAGGACACCGTCTCTGATGTCCCTGACTTGTCTGCTTTCCTCCAGGAGTTCCCCGACCTCTCCGAGTACGTGGCGGAGGGCGGCTGCCCCAAGGATTGAGTGGTGGCGGCAGGGCTGGGGGACAGCAAGGACACCCACCCTCATATCCTTGATTTCCCCAACAGCCTCACCACCAACGCTTTCCTCATTGAGTTCCGTGAATTCTTGGAGGACACGGCGGACAGCAAGTGCCACCAAGACCAAGCGGTCGTGGTGCGGCTAGGGGACAGCGAGAACACCACCTCTGCTGCCAGTGTCCCCAGTTTGACCACCAAGGTCCCTGACCTCTCCAAGTACGTGGCAGAGGGAGGCTGCCCTGAGGAGGGAGTGGTGGTGGTGGGGCTGGGGGATGGTGAGGACACCATCTCCGATGTCCCCAACATCCCCAACTTGACCTCCTCCCTCAACAACCTCCCCCACCTCTTGGACTACAGGGCAGAGGGCGGCTGCAGCAGACAGCGAGTGGCGGCGGTGATGCCCCCGGCTGCCCCCCGGTGCCATCCGCCCCGCATGGACCAACTGCTGGAGGAGGCACTGTGGAGGCAGCCCCGGGTGCTTTTGACCCGCTTGCCACTGCCGCCGGGCACCGTATCCTGCCAAATGGTGGCCAGCTCAGGAGAGGCGGGCGGCAAGAAGGCCAAGCGCTCCGTACCAGCCAGCACCTGCAAGACGCAACATGCAAGAGTGAGTGCCCCACGGGACACCATCCCACCAAAGAAAAAGAAGATGGTGGTGGTGTGCCGGGTGGCCAAACACTCAAATACTCTCTTGCAGAGGAAGATGGACGGGGACGGCGATGCAGCAGGCGGCAGCGGGCAGCAGGCAGGAAGCAGCAAGCGGAGAGCATCCGAATCCAACAACGTCCCCGCCAAGCAACCTAGAACCCGGGGCGATGCCAGGGGTAAAGGTCCTTTGTGCAGCAGGAGGGGACAGGTTTAATGCAGCCAGTCCACCAAAACCCTGCAGCATGGAGTCCTTAAACCATGGGCCTGGGGCTCCGGCCCCGCGCCCAGCCCAGGGACCCTCCCCCAGCCCAGTCTACTGAACTGTGCGGCTGCTAAAAGGAACCACCGCCCCGAAACAGCATCCCCACCGCGGCCTGGTACCAACACCCCTGCTACCGCCATCTCTGCCCCTTCCTGCCGCTGACAGCCCCACTGCCAGCATCCCCACCGCAGGCGGGAAACAGCGTCCCTAGGAACAGCATCCACACCACAGGGCTGAGGACACCCCGCAACGACCTGAGGGCACTTGCTGAGCTCCATCCAGGGTTTCCACCCGCTGGGGCAAAGAGTGAAGGTGGTGGGGCTGGGACACCAACTGCCCGACCTGGAGCCACAGCCCGGCCCCAGCGTGACCCCCAGACTCCCCAAGACCCTGCCCGCGGCCCCGAGATGCAGCGTGGCTGACTCCAAGCCCCTGCCTCAGGCAGGAAGGAGACAGCACTGGAGGCAGCATCGAGCAGCAAGGCACACACTGGGGCTTCTGCCAAACCCAAGCAGCCAAGCTGGCTGCGCCTGTCGCCCATGGTGGGCCAAACCCCACGCGAGGGGCTGCCCCAGCACCTGCACATGCTGCCGTGGCTGCCACGCACCCCCACCCACCCCGTGCTGGCCCTCGGGGGCCTCACGGCTGCGCCCACCCCACTGGAGGAGCAGGAGGAGTTGGTGCTCATGACACCCCAGCAGCGGCCCGAGCGCGAGCGCAGGAAGAAGCTGGCCAGGAGCAGTGGCAGTGGGCGGCGCTGCACATGTCACTGGGCCAGCTGCAGTTTTTGTGCAGAGCGAGATCAACATGGAGATAGCCGACAGCAATGGCTACCCATAGCCACCGGTCCAGCACAGTCCCCCGCAGCACCCACGCGCAGGGGGAGATCCGGAGGCAGAGACCTGCACCCACCTGCTCCAGCCCCAGCCCCAGCCCTCTCCCACATCCCTGCTTCTTCCTTATTTTATTAAAAGTGTTGGCTGTTCGCTTTGCAGTGCCTCTCTCTGCCTGCGGTCATTTGCTCAGTGGGAGGTGGGGCACGGCGGCTAACACAGCCCCTTCCCACCCCACAGATGCCTGAGCTGGGCTGGGGATGGCCACCGAGAGGGTGGGGAGAGGGGGCATCACTCCGGGTGGTGGGCGCCCGTGGGAGAAACCACGCTGATTTGCACCAACGCCGGGAGGATGGAGGCCTCCATCACCGCCCCAGCACCAGCATCACAGCCAGTGAGCCAGATCCGGCCCTGGCAAGGAGCTGCGGCCACCCCAGGGGGCCAGGCAGGGACTGGCTGAGCGCGCAAAACGCAGCTGGCACCTGGCCGGCGAGTGGCCATAGCTGCATGGGCTCACACAGTGAGATCCCGGAGCTTGTGCTGCATCGGCTGCCCAGCTCGCTCCCACCCCTCTACGGCCTTGTCCGGCGCTGCCTGGACCTCACCCAGCAAAACCCCCTGCCCACAGCTGAGCCCCAAGACGGTGTCACAAAGAATTCGCAACCGGCCCATGCCGACCAAGGCGAGAGGCCAGGATGCAAAGTATACAATTAGAGGGGCAAGTACTTTTTCATCTGCGTGCCATGTCCCAGCCCAACTGGGGCACTCCAAATGTGCTTTTACACAGCCTTCTTATACCCTTCCATTGTTCACGTACAAGACAACTTGACTCTTCACTAGCACCCACGCTCCCAATTACTAATCCTAGCCAAACTTTGCAAAGCAACTCTGGCTTTGCAGCATTCTCGCCGCTTGTCTATTCATCCAGATGTCCCTGGAGTCAGTCTTGCTGGAGTTACTGATCTATGATGCCAGACCATGCTGGGAGCCTTTCAAAGACGTCTCAGAGAGGCTAGGACGCTGGCATTATCTGGTTGACCTGGGCTATCCTTTAGCCTTCATGGACAGCTCTAAGCTTCCCAGATGCAAAGTCCTTCTTCCCAGGGACAGGCTGGCCTTTCCTTTGTTTCACTTCAGCATGAGCAATATCAGAGTCTCCAAGGAAAACTCCACTACCTCCTCACATTACAGAGTCTCACTTGACATCATCATATATATCTACAAAGTTAACACACTTCCATACTATAAAGACTGGTTGATTAAATAATTGGGGAAGGGAATTGTCAGAACGTGCCCTGTGGGTCCCACCAGCCAGGGCCCCAAAAACCCACTGACAGGGGGACGGAGAGCCAGCAAGGATGCCACCCGGGGAGGATCGGTCTCCTTGAGTGACTACATTTGCCGCTGCAAATCACAAATTCCCCTGCAGCACTCAGGGCATTTCAGCGTCCCTGGAAGAGCCATCCCGTGGCGTTTCATCTCACTTCATCTCTGCCATTCCCTAGACCAACATGGCTGACCAGCAGCCCCGTGCCCCACGACTACGGCTGCCGGCATGCCGCGGGGAGCTCCTTCCTGCTGTCTGACCCTGCAGGTGCACAGAAAGTTGGGAGGGGACACAGCCGGGACAGCTCACCCCAACTGACCAAAGGGATATTCCAGACCATATGACATCACGCCCAGCAATAAAACTGGAGAGGAACGGTGGCAGGGGGGGGGGCCACCTTTTGGCAAAGTGTCTCAAGGAAATGTTTCTAATACTCTAGAATGGTCAGACTAAGCATGGTAATCTCACTCCATGTTCTAGCTCTGCCACACGTTACCTCTTCTTTTTTTTTTTTCCCCTCCATTCACCAAAAGGCTGCCACTTCTTTCTGAATGCAAGATGAGTTACATGGGGTTATACAGACAGCCCATGGAAAATGGAGAAATGACTCTGGGATCACATCTATCCCCATTCCTTGGCACTCCAACACTCCTTTCACGCTCCTTTCCTTGCCAGCAGTCAGGCCTTACGCACTCTGTGCAACACATACAAGATGACGACTTCGCCAGACACCGCCCAAATCAGCTCCTGCTTGAGTTCTCATCAGCTCAACTCCTGCCGCAACCTTTTCTCTCCTTACATGCAGCCCTGCCACATTCTCACTCACTCAGAAAGCTCCTACAAGCATCATCTCACTCACTGCCTTCATCGCAACTAACAGTCTCCTTAACACCGTCCCGTTGTTCCCCTCACTTCACACATCAGTTAATGCGGCCTTTCATGCCTTAGCCTCCTCCCTCATGCTATTTCCCACCGAGTACCACGACAACGGCTCCTAATTACACGTCCTGACAGCAGCTTCCACTGACTGTCACCTGCTACACACCAACAGGAACAGCACTGTCTTCTCCCATCGCCATCCCCATGCTCGCGAAGAGCTGTTCACACACCCTGGCAGACGGCCTTGCTGCCTCAAAATCCTTGCTCTGCTGCTCAAGGCCATGAAAACTGGCATGCTACAGCTGGACCCACATCACTCTTCCTCATTCCAGGTGACACTGCCCATTTCTGGATATTCCCACCTGCCCACAGACATCTCTTCTTTTCAATCTTGTAAGCATCTTGGAAAAGCACACTTTTTAAAATTTTTTTAACACCTGCTTTGACCTTGCTACAGTACAGGCTCAGAGTCCATGACTATGGCTGGTAATGTCTGTAGCAATACAGAGTTGTGTAGGGATGAAAAATACCCAGTGGTTCAGCTCATTTCAGCTGTTTAAGCCAAGGCTTTTGGCTAGAACACAGCCAAGAACATTTAAAACCAGAACTAACCTACACTCCCTCCTTCACTGGCACCTCTTTCTTCATCAGTTTGTTGCACTTCCTTAGTTCCTGGGGAGTACATATCAAGATGTTCCTGTTTAAAAGAAACATCAGTCACACAGAAAACCTGCCACTCACATACATGGTGCCCACACAGTAGCATTATCAAGGCCCTGCATATACACAAAAGACTAAATTAATGAACCAGGGAGGAGAGAGCAGAACGAGTGCTCTGGCACCTGCGATTAGTAACAAGAATTTCTGCTCTGACCTGGGGCTTAGTCAATGTTCAAGTACAGTACTGATCCACTAACAAAACTGAGCCTACCACGTAATCCCAGGTGCCATATACACCCTGCCTTCTTCCATTGCCTCCTGCCGATGAAATGTTTTCCAGGCTCTTCCACCTCATCGCAGCTTAGATACCTGCACTCTGGCTCAGGGCTGACTCGGGGAACTTCTCAGTGCTTTAATTTTGCGTTGGGCTTGATACAAGCACGAGGCTTCTTCCTTCGCCTTGGCCCCCAGCAAGTGGCAGGCTTGCAAGTGCTTTGATGGAACTAAGCTTGGACACCTACCACAGACTAAAACCCAAGCAAACAAAAAGCCCAGAGAAACCGTGTTGGAGAGTAGCAGAAATAAACATCAGGGCTGAGCACTGTTTAACACACAGGGTTTAGAGTTTTGGAGACTGGAGCTCCCAACAGACTTGGCTCTTTGAATGGAAACATCCTTTAGCTCTTGATCCTGACAGAAATACTACAGACTGCCCCCACCTCTACTTTGCAGTTGCCTGAAGCGTTTGCTTGTCCACATCCAGTTCTCTTCCACGCTTACAAAGTATGTTGAACCAACCGCCCGACCCGGAGCCCCAGCCCGGCCCCAGTGTGCCCCCCAGACTCCCCAAGACCCTGCCCGTAGCCCCAAGACCCAGCTCAGGGACGGCTGACTCCAAGCCCCCACCTCATGGCAGGAAGGAGATGGCACCAGAGGCGGCATTGAGCAGCAAGGCACGCACCGGGGCTGCCGCCAAACCCAGGCAGCTGAGCTGGCTGCGCCTGTCGCCCACGGGGGGCCAAACCCCACGCGAGGGGCTGCCCCAGCACCTGCGCATGCCACCGCAGCTGCCACGCACCCCCGACCACCCCATGCTGGCCCTCGGGGGCCTCGCAGCTGCGCCCACCCTACTGGAGGAGCAGGAGGAGTCGGTGCCCATCTCACCCAAGCAGCGGCCCAAGCGCAAGCACAGGAAGAAGCTGGCCCAGGAGCAGCAGCAGCGGGCGGCCCTGCACATGTCACTGGGCCAGCTGCAGTTTTTGTGCAGAGGGAGATCAACATGGAGATAGCCGACAGCAATGGCTACCCATAGCCACCGGTCCAGCACCGTCCCCCATAGCACCCACGCGCAGGGGGAGATCTGGAGGCAGAGACCTGCACCCACCCACTCCAGCCCCAGCCCCAGCCCTCTCCCACATCCCTGCTTCTTCCTTATTTTATTAAAAGTGTTGGCTGTTCGCTTTGCAGCGCCTCTCTCTGCCTGCGGTCATTTGCTCAGTGGGAGGTGGGGCACGGGGGCTAACGCAGCCCCTTCCCACCCCACAGATGCCTGAGCTGGGCTGGGGATGGCCACCGAGAGGGTGGGGAGAGGGGGTATCGCTCCGGGTGGTGGGCGCCCGTGGGAGAAACCACGCTGATTTGCACCAACGCTGGCAGGACGGAGGCCTCCATCACCGCCCCAGCACCAGCATCACCGCCCCGTCACACAGCTTCGCTTCACTGACAGCAAGACCAAGACTGACCTCTGGCCCATGGGAGCAGGTTCTTGACATTGGGTTTGCCATCAGGCCCACTTCTTCCTTTCTGCTCTTGATTTTCTTCACGAGGTCACGAGGCAAACAGCTCTCCTCCGCATGAAGATTCTGATCGCAGCTCTGAGAGGAAAGGATGTGGAACACCAGGCATTAAACACAGGCGCCACAAGTACTCTGCATCAATCATCGTTAAAAATGTGATGTTCTATGTAAATCCACTGCAATATTAATGTTGTCATTTGTCATTAAGACCTGTGGCTTAAACCTGGAGATTTTCCCAAAAAATAAAGTGTGAAACTATACTATTGTATAGCTCCTCATTTACCAACAACAGATGGGAGGCACCTGTTGATTTTTTTTTAGAGATTAAGATTCAGTTTTACAGCATGTGTTATAACTGCTCTTGTAAGTAAAAGGCCTCTTTTCCCTACCTTTAGGCATACTAATTTAAATTATCAGGTTTAAATTTTCAGAGAGAAAAACCTTTAACTGCAAAATAGATTGTTTCAGTCAAGTATGCTACAACTGTGAGTTTTATTCCATTAAGAGCTGGTTTCCCTCGAGAGTCACCCTAAATTAAGGAGGTATTTCATCAGTCCACTTCCATGAGTTTCAGTGAAATGGAAAGGGGGCAGGGGGGGAGGAAATTGGATCTCTGCTCCTCAAGTAGATTAATTAGAACTC
The DNA here is from genome assembly GCF_030463565.1 of Pelecanus crispus. Lineage (NCBI taxonomy): Eukaryota > Metazoa > Chordata > Aves > Pelecaniformes > Pelecanidae > Pelecanus > Pelecanus crispus. The sequence continues at coordinate 1,740,099 of NC_134673.1, read as the reverse complement.
CTCCAATTAGAAATAGCTGATGCTGCTGCAGCTGCCCAGTCTGCTTCTCCACAGCTCTAATCTGAAGCTGTCATGAACTGCCCTCCCTCCATTTACTGCTTAGTAGCTAGTTCGGGCAGTTGTTGCTTCTGGAGCTCTTAATCGAGGTACAGCAGTCAACATTTAAACTCCTTTGATACTTTTAGGCCAGGGTTACTCATCAGACAAGACACAAGACACCAAATCTTGGAGCCAAAGGGCAGAAGAGCTAAAAAAAGCCAGATACAGGAAAGCTATGTGGTTTCTTGGTCATGCTACTTTATGTCACTTCACATAACTGTTGCCATAGGAACATTAGGCAGGGGACACTTACCCTTTGGCTTTAGGATGTTCTGCATGTACCAAAATACTCCTTGCACTATTTAGTAAAACATTAACCTTGCTCCTTTTTTTTTATGGTGTCACACACAGTAAAAAGCTACTGCTGAGCTTCCAACCTGCTGCCTGGTTTCGGAAGCTTTTAACTTCAAAGGAGAAAGCCGTCTGTGTTCTTGCCTAGGCAGCTGAAGTCCCCAGTTACTTATCTTCTCTGGGTCACACTGACAGCATCTTCTCACCTACCACTGAAAGGAAGAGCTGATTTTGTGAGTATCAAACACATGCTGAAAGCTTTCCATTCACATCACATACTGCTTGTTAAATAACTAGTAAAACTTAGGTAAAAATCCATTGTAACTTTGCTGTATTTATATACTATATACATTTTACATACTATATGTATTTACAGTGGGGCAAGTGCTTTTTATCTCTAAAAAAACAAAGATCAAACTTTAGACATCTCTGAACCACACAGCTTGTATCAACCAGGCAGATTATTCAGATGAAATGTATTTAATACAGGTTCCCCACTCACCTCCTGATTCAGGACCAGTGAATAAGAAGCCCATCACCGTTTGGTAGCATTTAATATTAAAAATAGAAATCACAGGATGAACTTGTCTGTAACTAAACACTTTAGAGAGACAAAACAGACAATTGAGGCTGAAGACAAATGGCGGTATATTAAGTCAACATAATAAAAACATATGGAAGAGTACACAGTCTTGAGAGAGACATTCAGAACTGCATATCCCTTGTTTCACAAGTATTCTCTGACCTGATCCTCTTCCACCAAGTGTACCTCTTCCTTGCTCCAGCCTTTCCACCTACTCTCTGGGACCTGGCACTCCTGAAGGCTGCTCTTGCTAGTAAAGGCTGAGGCAAAGGCTGCATTCAGTACCTCCGCTTTTTGCACGTCTGTGGAACCAGGTCCCCTGTCTCGTTGAGCAAGGGGCCCACAATTTCCCTCGGCTGCTTTTTGTCTCCTGCGTACTTAAGAAGCTCTCCTGGCTATCTTTGACATCCCTGCCCAGATTCAATTCCATTTGGGCTTTGGCTTTCCTGACTTGGTCCTTGGATGCTCGGACAATGTTTCCATCTTTCTCCCAGGACACCTGGCCTTGTTTCCACCCTCTGTAAGCTTTGTTTTGCATAGAATCATGGAATCAGAATCATTTAGGTGGGCAAAGACCCTTAGGATCATTGAGTGCAACTGTTAACCTAGCACTGCCAAGGCACCACTTAAGCAGTTCCCTAAGCGCCACCTCTACATGGCTTTTAGATACCTCCAGGGATGGGAGGAGATGGATGAGGAGAAATTGGAGGAAAAGGTGAAGGAGGAGGAGAAGAAGAAGGAGGAACACAAGAAGGAAGATGAGGATAAGGAGGATGAAAAGATAGGACAAGGATGAAAAGGAACAATGAGGAGGAGAAAGATGAGAAATGAGCAAGAGGAGGAAGAAGAGGAGGTGGAGGAGGAACAGGAGGAGAAGTAATAGGAAAAGGTACAGGCATAAGAAGAGGAAGAGGAGGATGAGAAAAAGGAGAAGAAAAAAAGGAGGATGGCAACAGGAGGATGAGGGGGAAGAGAAAGAAGAACAGGAAGAGGAGGAATAAGAGGAATAAAATTAAGTTGAGTAGGAGGAGAAGGAAGAACAGGAAGAAGAACAGGATGATTAGGAGGAGAAACAAAAAGATGAATATGAGGTAGGAGAAGATGAAGAGGAGGAGGAAGGAGAAGGAAGACGAGGAAGTAGACAACAAGGAGAAGGTGGAAAAAGAACAGAAGGAACAGCAGGAGGAGGATAAAGAACAGGAGAGAAAGAACAACAGAATAAGAGGAAGTGGAGGAAGAAAAGCAGAAGGGAATAGGAGGAGGATGAGTTGGAGGAGGAGGAGAAGGAGGGGTATAAGGAGAAGGACTATGAAGAACAAGAAGAACAGGAAGCCAATGAACATGCAGAGGATAAACATGCAGAGGCATATGAGGAGAAGGAGGAGAAAGAGAAGGAGAAGGAGGAAGAAGAAGAGGAAGAAGAGGTGGAGGACGAAAAGAAGGATGAAGAACAGGAGTCATAGGAAGAACAAGAGGAGGAGGAAGAACAGCAAGAAGAGGAAGAGGAGGAGGAGAAGGAAGAGAAGGAGGAGGAGGGAGGAGGAGGAAGAATGGGAGGAAGAGGAGGAAGAACAAGATGAATAACAATAACAGGAGGAGGAAGAACAGGAGGAGGATGACGACGACTATGATGAAGAACCAGAGGAGGAGCAGGAGTAGAAGGAAAAGGAGGAGGAAGAACAGGGAAGAGGAAGAGGACAAGGAGGAGGAAACACCTCCAAATTCACTCTAGAGTGTCAGCACATCAACATTCTTGGATGGAGCACCTGCTGCATATGTTTGTCCATGGGGATGCACTAAATCCAAGCCTACTGGTAGAGCCATTACACACAGGAGTCATTCCATGTCATGGCCATCACTCCTCTCGGGAGCAGATAGGAAAGCTCTGCATGACAAAGGCTGTCAGGACGTGCTCCAGAAACAGAAGCCCACTGCAAGAAGATCCCTGTCACCTAATTGCACAGAAAAAATTCCAGCTCAGTGAAACAATTATTGAAAATGAAATGCACAGAACAGCATCCGCCATCAAAACACTTTCAGTGATAATTTTAACTGCTGCAGAGCTGCAGGCTGGCAGCCTTACCATTACTGTCACAGGACCCCAAAAGAAACGATAACTGGCAAACAGTAACTCTATCCATAGCCCATATCTATCCAGCCTTCGGAAGTAGAATAGGTAGAGGTAGAATAGCTCAGCCTACAGCTATACAGTCAGCCTAGACTTAGAGCCTCTGTCTACCTACTCGATGATCTGTCCAGAAAATCAAATCATAATTAGCTTTGAAAGAGGATGGAACTGGGCGAGGGTCAAGGGGGAAGAAAGAAATTGCTGGAAAAAGGGAAAGTGTGGGCACACAATTAAACAAGAAAGGAGCTGAGTTATCCCGAAAGCCAGCTCACTTTTGCTGGTGAAAAGCTGTGGAGCTTGGAAGAAAAAAAAAACTGACCTTGGTGCTGGGATGCGCACAGATGTCTGAGTTCAGATCTGAAACAGCAGGAAAAAACCTTGACACAGCTCCTTTTCGCTGTCCTCACACCTGTGTGCATGCTTTGACTTCCTCGTTTCCCTGAAGTTCCCCCAGACTAACAGGGAACTGGCTTCTGTCCAGTCCATGTGCCATGAAGAGAAAAAGTTCTGACCACTGAAGGGGGTAGCAAACAACTGCATCTGCAGAAGCAAAGGGGCAGCCGCAAAGCTGATCTGAGCCCCAGGAGCCCCTGGTGCCCTGGTATTTGCTTGGCCAGTACTGGGGAGCACCAGGGACAGAAGCGAAGGACAGCGGTCAGCGCCCGCGGGAAGACAGACGGGGCTCTGTCCTTCCTCCTGGCCACAGGAAGATGCCCTGGGCCACACCAGGACAGGGCGTCCCTCCTCCTCACTGCCCGGGGGAAGGCGAGGCCTGAGGAAGGCCCTGGGTGCTGGGCTCAGCACAGGCGCTGGCACCAGGGGCAGAGCCCTGTCTCCTGCCTGCTGCCGGCCTGGCCCATGCCAGCGGCTCCTGTCACACAGCTCCTCCTGCCCAGGGCTGTGGCTGGCAGCACAGACAGACCTGCATTTTTGGGAAAGACTTGCCAATCCAGAGCAATTCCAGGCAGCTCCCTCCTGGCAGCTCCCTCCCCTCCCCTCCCCTCCCTCCGCGGGCAGGCCCAGCCCCCAGCAGAGCCCTGAGGGAGGGCAGGGCTGTGCACAGCCCTTGCGCTGCTGAGAGAACAGCCCCAGGGCCATGGCCCTTCTCGCAGGCCGTCTCTCCGCAGGCCCAGTGTCCCGGCGGGCTGAGGAGCCGCTGCGGGCTGGGGGGCAGCGGGCGCAGGGCAGCCCTGGGAGGAGAGGCGCGGGCTGCCTGTGCCCGCCTGGCAACAGCCACGCCATTGGCCACAGCTGAGCCAATGAGCGGAGCCGGAGGCGGCCTGTCAGTCCCAGGCAGCCTGGGGCGGGGCCGGAGGGGGCAGAGGCCGAGCAGCCTGAGGAGAACTGGGGGAGGGGGGGAGCGGGGTGGGGGGGCCGGGATAAAGTTAATTTTCTTCCTAGTAGTTGGGATAGTGCTGTGGTTTGGATTTAGCATTAGAATAATGTTGGTAACACACTGATGTTTTAGTTGTTGCTACATAGTGCTTGCACTAGTCAAGGACTTTTCCAGCTTCCCATGCTCTGCCAGGTGCACAAAAAAACTGGGAGGGGGCAGAGCGAGGAGAGCTGACCCAAACTGCCCAAAGGGATAGTTCATGCCATGTGATGTCATGCTCAGTATATAAGCTGTGGGGAGTCGGCTGGGGAGCAGCGATCACTGCTTGGGGACTGGCTGGGTGTCTGTTGGCGGGTGGTAAGTGGTTGTGTGACTTGTTTTTTTTTTTCCCTGGGTTTTCTTTCTCTCTCTCGTTTTTCTCCTTTTCATTACAATTTGTATTACTATTTGTATTATAATTATTATTTCAATTATTAATCTGTTCTTATCTCAACCCCTGAGTTTTCTTAGTTTTGCCCTTCCAGTTCTCTCCCCCATCCCACTGGGGAGGGGAGGGTGAGCGAGCGGCTGTGTGGAGCTTGGTTGCCGACAGGGGCTAAACCAGGACACTGGCCAACTCTGGAAATGCGAAGAAAGTCTCTCTTCCTCCCTACAGGCCTGTGTTTCGGCTGTGGAAGAACTGTCTGAAAAACTGTCCGGTGTTCCAGCAACTCAAAGAGGGTATGTCCTACTCCCCACCTGTACGGACCAGTATCTCAGCTGTTAGGAGTAAGCGTCCCTCTGCTCAACAGAGAGGATATAGTGGATACACACCACGGGCCACCCTGTGGTTTTACCTGCGTGACCATGGAGAGGACATGAGGAAGTGGGATGGGAAAATCTACCTCGACCCTAGAGGCATGGGTGCATGAGTTGCAAGGAAAAAGAGTCACAAAAGGTGATTCTTCCAGGTAAATTGCAGCTCCAGTTTCCAGTGGGCAGTTCCCCAGACAGAGTAGAAGGGTTGATTTTACTTCTGATCTTAATAAAGGGACTTTTGATTCGCATTTACAAGAAGTGAGTAATGAATACTATGAGCAGGACTAGAGGGGGCCTGCGTCCAGCCAGGTGGAGGAAAGGGACAACCGTTTTACTGGACTGTGTGGATTCGATGGCCTTATGATCTTCCCAGTCCTTGACATAGTAAGTCTCTGGCTGCAGGACAGTGTGGCTGATGTTCCCAGAGAGGTCTTCCGAAGCTGCCACATCTTCTGCTGATGGGATCTGTCAGGACAGCTCTCACAGCTTCTCAGGGGTGCAGGAGAAGGAGGCGCTCCAGAGCAGGACTTTCTTCTGCCACCGTCAGAGGGACAGGGCATCACTGCTACCTTTCCGAGGGATGGTTGCAGGGTGTGCAGCTGGGATGTGCACTCGGGTCTGCACAGGGCTGCAATTCAGAGTGATGTCCTCCTGCTCCAGAGATGCTGTGTGCTCGGGACGGTGACTCTGCCCCATGCCATGTCAGCACTTGGCCTGCCCTGGGAGCTCCCTACGGTGGTGCAGGGAGGTCTGGGTGGAAGGAGAAAGCCCTGGCAGGGCAGGGTCATTCTTCCACCTGGAGGGTGTTATGTGGGATGGGGCTGCTCACAGCTCTAGCTCACAGCTCTAGCTCACAGCTTTAGCTCACAATGGGGACATTTGGAGATGGGGACTTTTCAAGGGGAAGGTAAGTTCACCAGGTACCTGCAAGGTCTTTCCTGACTCAGTTGTTTTGTGGGTTTGGGGTTTTTTTTTTTTCAGTTTTCCAACATCGGCAATAGGGAGATGGAAGCAGTTTTGGAGGTTTAGATTTGGGGGTAAGACTGCTAACATGTTACTCTGAAAGATCAAGAGGTATGTGAGGAACCTCAGGAAGTCCCTTCGCCCTCCCCTGCCCCTGCCCCCCAGCCTACAGGCAGCGCCGACCACTCCGATCTTCTGGTCATGCCTGGCCCTCTCCTTGTGCTCCCCACTGGCCCTTGGGAGCTGGGTGGGGATCACTGCTGTGAAGCCCCACCCTGGGGCTCTGTGGATGTGGCGGGTGCTTGAAGGGACTATGATGCATTTGAAAGGAGAGTAGATGTTCAGTTATGTCTGAGGGTGACATGAACGACTCTCCTGCCTCTCCCTTCCTTGTGCCTGCTGGGTCCCCATTTCCTCCACTGGGACTCCAGAGTCCTTGTTTCCCTGCCGTCGCCTGGGTTTAGCACTTCTGCTTTGAGCGACTCCACCTTGGGTGATCTCTTACTTTGTGCGTCTCTAGTCACTGCCTGCCCCAGGCACACGCTGTCTATGGAGATCCCTGGGGTCTCCAGGCAGCTCCAGGTTTGCTTTCTCAAGGCCATCATCTGCATGGGTATGTCCTGGGTATGTACATCGGTGACTGCTCACCATCTCCATTGTAAGTAGACATTGACGGGTTAGTCTTAAATCCAGCCTTCGGTGTCTAAGAAGTCACAATGTGACACTGAGCTCTTTGCTCCTTAATCAATGAAGAAACAGGCCCTTTTGGGGAGCAGTTGCTCATGCCTGTTCTTGGCATCAGCTTTGGAAGATGAGCCCAACCTTTGTGCACTGAGGAGGTCACCCTATATTACAGAGATGCTATATGAGAGCCACCTCTGACCCAGTGTTAGATGTACATTTATATGGACGCCAGGTGAGAAAGAACAGGTCCATTCCTCAGTAGAAGTGAACTGAGTCTAAACATTTGTGTAGGAACAAAATAACCACAAATTACCACAAAATTATAATGATAGCAGCTACGATAATGATAATAAGAAGAGTAATGATGATGATAATCCTAATGATGAACATGATAACTAAAAAAACCATAGCATAGGCCTGGAATGGGATACCCTGGGAGTCATTTGTGAGGAGAGAAGTTTATCACTACTGAAAAACATCCAAGAAATCATTTTCCGAATGGCATCCTTGAGCTCTTTGTTCCTCAAGCTGTAGATGTGGGGGTTCAATGTTGGAGGTACCACTGAGTACAGAACAGCCATCACCGGCTCCAGCGATGGTGAGGAGATGGAGTGGGGCTTCAAGTAGGCAAACATGCCAGTGTTGACAAACAGGGACACTACAGCCGGGTGAGGAAGGCACGTGGAAAAGGCTTTGTGCTGTCCCTGCTCAGAGGGGATCCTCAGCACGGCCCTGAAGATCTGCACACAGGAGAAAAGAATGAAAATGAAAACACCCCAAGCTCACAAAGACACCAACCATAAGAAGCCCAACTCCCCTGAGGCAGGAGTTGGAGCAGGAGAGCTTGAGCATCTGGGGAAGTTCACAGCAGAACTGGTTTATGGCATTGCCTCGGCAGAGTGGTATTGAAAATGTATTAGCAGTGTGCAGCAGAGCGTGGAGGAAACCACTGCCCCAGGCAGCTGCTGCCATTTTGGCACAAGTTCTGCTGTCCAGGAGGGTCCTGTAGTTGAAGGGGTTTGCAGATGGCAATGTAGCAGTCATAGGCCATGATGGTGACAAGACACAGTTCTGCTGACATCAAAAAGGAAAAGACCTGGCAGCACATGCCAAGGGGATGACCCTGGTGTTGCAGAGGGAATTGGCCATGGACTTGGGGACAGTGGTGGAGATGGAGCCCAGGTTGAAGAGAGAGAGGTTGAGGAGGAAGAAATACCTGGGGGTGTGGAGGCAGTGGTTGCAGGCTATGGAAGTGATGATGAGGCCGTTGCCCAGGAGAGTAGCCAGGTAGATGCCCAGGAAGAGACAGAAGTGCAAGAGCTGCAGCTCCCGTGTGTCTGCGAACACCAGGAGGAGGAACTCAGTGATGGAGCTGCCGTTAGACATTTGCTGCTTCTAGGTGTGGATGACTATGGAAGAAAAGGCATTGAGAAGTTAGGGGAGATTTCTCTGAGCAAAACCTACTCTGCTTCTCAAAGAAATCCCCTAATCTGCTTCTCCCATTTCCAGGAACACCTTTGGCAGGTGCCTTTCATGAGCTTTGTTTAGGGCCAACTAAGGGTGTCTCTGGGAGCAGGGGGCTCTGCTGTGGGCTTTGGAGGAGACAGTCCTGCCCTACACCAAAAGGTAAATAGGGCCATGGGGTGATCTCAGATCAAATCCACTTGTGATATCAAAAAGTTTTTCAGCATTGTCGCTCCCAAATCACCCAACCGTAGAGCAGAGCTTTGGGGATTTTGATTTGTTTATTTTGTCCTTGTTGCCCCACCACACCTGAGGAGTGTTTTAAGGCAGAAATCCCTGGCATTTCTGCTGCACTCCGAGTGAAACCTTGTGGGTCCTGAGAGGCAAAGGGGTTTTTCCCTTAGTGTAGAGTGAGATGAGCCAGTCTGTCCATCAGTCCTGTTCTCAGCTGCCCTGTGCTGGCACCTCTTTGAGCTGGAGGGTGATTGTACTCAGATGTTCCCCTGAAAAGAAAGTGGACACTACTGAGAGCAGAGGAACCCGGTTTCAAAGTGCAGATCTCCAGACTCTCCATGCCCACCTCATTGTACCTGAGCATGATCTCAGCTCTCCCCTCCCAGCCGGGGACACAGGGGGCTTATTGCAGCTGCCCACCTACAGCTGTCCGGCAGCATTTCCATGGCCTTAGCACCGAGGTGTCTTCTCCGTGGGCCTCCTACATAACACAGAGATGCTATGGGAGAGCTGTGCCCTTCTGGAGGGCAACCTGCAGCCCAGCAGCACTCCCAGGGGAAGTCAAATGTCCTAAAGATGGGGTGTCCTGAAAGGAGGGCCAGCTCATTCCAGTCCCCCACACTGCAGTGCCAACAGACCACAGGTTAGGTGGGGACAATCACAGCAGGGACGGGGGGGAAACATGCAGAAATGCCCCAATGCGCCTGCTGAGGGAGACAGGGCAAGGACAGAGATACAGGCATTTGGGGGTTTCTCCTCATCAGAGATCGGGATGCGAAGGAGGTGACTCAGCCTGAGACCCCATGGCTGTGAGGGCAGAGGCTCTGCTAGGTGGGAGAGGTGAGGGGGTTGCTCCAGGGCAGGTGTCTGCACTGCAGGGGATGGCAGGGAGGTGCTCGAATCCCCTCTCCCAAGGCATTTCTGGTGGTACTTCCCTCTACCTTATTGCCCATGTCTCTACAGCCTGGAGCTGTCCCTGCTGTTTCTCTGTCCCCATGTCTCTGCCCTGGCTATGTTCACAGACCCCATCCCACCTGCTGTGTGCTCAGCTCTGCCCTTCAGACACCTCCTGGCAACAAGGCACTCCCCAGGGGCATCTCTGTGTGTGCAGGTGTGAAGGAGCAGCTCAGACAAGTCCTAACAAGAGCTGGGGTCTGAGTGCCTTCTTCAGAACAGAGAAATAAATTCCCATCTCCCACTGCCCACCCAGACAACCAAGAGGAGAATCCTCAAAGCACAGACACCTGCCCTTTCAGGTAACCCCCACCTTGATCTTCCTCTTCAAAACTGCCCTCAGAAATGTCCTGGGGGTGATGTGGAGCTGTGAGCAGGCCTGGCCCATGCAGCACTCTCTCGACAGCAGAAGGACCCTGCCCTGCTGCGGGTTGCTCCTTCCACCCACAGCTTGTCATCACAGCACTGGGAGGAGCTCCCCAGGCAGGCTGAGCGCTGACCCTGGCAGGTGGCAGAGTCCTGCCCCAGCACACAGGCCCCTGGGGTGCAGGGACCCTGCTTGGAAGGACAGTCCTGGGCACCCCTGGATGTACACCCAGCTTCACACCCCTGCAGCTGTACCCGGCAGAAGGCAGCTGTCATGTCTTGTCCCTCTGATGATGCAGCAGGGAAGCCTTGCTCAGCAGCACGTCTTCCTACAAACTGGATAAACTGTGAGGGTTGTTCTGACAGATGCTTTGGATGTACCAGATTTTGGAGAGCCCTCCGGGATACTCATGTGCACTGCCCTGCAGCCAGAGTCCTACCATGTAAAGACCTGTGAAGATTTCTCCCACACTGAGAGCCCAGCTGTCCTTCCACCAACCTCTCCCTGCCTCATTCCTCTCCCCTCACTGCCTGCAGGCACTGCCCTCAGCCCTGCTGCACTTTGCAGGGGAGCTGCTCCTGGGCAGAGCTGTCTCTCACAAGCACTGCCCACTTGCTATGAGCTCCCTCCATCCCAGGAGCCCGGCCCAGCTCAGCAGCAGAGGACCAGCCAAAGCAGCCACTTTCTGGGCTGCCTGGAGATGTCCCAGGGGCTCTAGGGCTGACAGCTCCTGAAAGGCAACAGAGTCACCTTTGGGGAATGGACTTTTTAGCTGACTGAAATAATCACCAATTGTCCCTCTCTGAAGAGTGGAGAGACACTGATTCCAAAAGTGTGGTTTGTCCTATCAGGGCATGGATGCCTATGAGAAGTATAAATGTTCCCCTCTGGACACTGACATTCTGACCCCTAACGACAAGGACACACAGGCAGTGACAGGGAGGTGTTGGTTGGACCCTGCGCCAGGCAGGAATTCAGCTGAAGCAATGCAGGCATCTCCTCCCCAGCTGGAAGCCTTTGGGCTGAAGTGGGATTCAGCTCCCCCCATGCACCCCACAGACCCACAGTGTTAAGGGATGTCAAGACTGGCCACCACTTCCAGCCACTCCAGCCCAGGACCCCTCCTGCCATGCCGCTGGAGCCCAATACACACCAGTACCACCCAGTACAGTCGTGCCTGGCTGCTGGAGCCCAGCCTGGGGATCTGGAGTCTTTGTGCAGGCTGAGGGATTCAGCTGCCACTTTTCTGCTTGCAGGTGGTAACTAGTAGCGAAGCTGACCACGCATCCGAGAGACAGACAGACACACACACACACACACACACACGCCAACACACACACACACACGCCAACACACACACACGCCAACACACACACACACACGCCAACACACACACGCCAACACACACACACGCCAACACACACACACGCCAACACACACACACACACACACGCCAACACACACGCCAACACACACACACACACACACGCCAACACACACACACACACGCCAACACACACACGCAGAGGACACTGATACAGCCAGTCACACAGACTGCCACAGATGAGGTGCTGCCGTCAACAGCACCCGCATGCAGGACTCACATAAAACACAGCCAGCCACGTCCCCTCCTCCTCTTGGGCTGGCAGAGACAGGAGGTCACTAGTGCAGGCACACACGACACTCTCTACGTTCACAAGCATACAGATGTTCATGGATCCCCTGCGTACTGGCACAGCCCCTCTGTCCACTGGTACCTCTGCCCAGATCCCAGCCCTCTGACCCACCCCATGGGTCCGCTACTCGCCAACTGGTCCATCTTCGTGCTCCCTGCAAACAGGCAGCACTCACACGTTTCTCCTGCAGGCACCCCACACTTGCCAATCTCCCCAGGTGCTAGCACAGACCCTCTGCCCACCTGATACCTCAGCCTAGACCCAAGGCCCTGCAAGTCACCAGCTGGTCCAGCTTGAAGTCTGCTGGTGGATGCACACGCACACCCCATGCACACCAGGTTTGGGGAAGATAGAGACACTCACAGAGCCTCTCACTCACCTCACTCATGCTGGTCTCCCCCAGTAGGTGGTTTACAGGATGTACACCGTTCCTGCCACAGAGCCTGGTGGTCAAGACCCCCACTCGCTCCTGTAGCTGCACTGAGAACCCCTACTCACTCCACGAGCTGCACTGGGACCCATGCCAGTAGCTGGCACCACAAGCCAGGGGTGCCTACACCCCCTGGTTGACTCCAGTAGCTGGCACCCAGTCCACCCATGCCAACCCCCCAATAGCTGGCACATAGTCCTTTCAGTTTGCATGCACACAGGATAGAGAGCGAGATGACACAGAGAGATTGTTAAGAAAAGATTTAACAAGAAGATACGAGAAGACAGGACAGACATCATCTGTGTCCTGCTACCAATTAGTTGTCTCTGGAGAGACTCTGGCGTCATCAGGTCATCCGTCATCTGAAACTTCTTCAACAAGATTAGAGGGGACAACGCCTCTTGTGCCATTGGTCAGCTCTGCTACATACCAGCCCTCTCCATCCACATCTCCAAAGATGTAAACATATTGTCCAGCAACTAGAGGAAGCACTAGTTCAGGCAGCTCATTGGGACCATCAAAAGGATCATAGCTCTATTGAGCTACGAATGCTCGAAGCTCTGCTGGTTGTTTTCTCACAGCCTCCAGGAGGATGCACTCCTTGTCTGCTCCCAGGTTAGCCTGGCATGGCCTGGAAATGATGTGGTTGGATCTTTCTCCTTCCAGCTGTTCAAGTTCCTGAAATAGTTTCTGGTGTTGTTCATTTAACTTCTGGTACCGATCATTCAGTTCAATCAGCTGGGCTCGAAACAGTTGCAGGGTTTCTTTGTGTTCCCTGTGTACTTCTGCCTGAGGCCTCTGCAAATACTCGCTTTCCTCCTCTTTCCTCTGGAGCGCTAACTTTGTCTCTCCTGTTCCTTCTCCAGCTGTTGACTTCCTTCTGCCATTTCTCTCATGGCTTTCAGTTTGCGCTCTGCCTCTTTCAGCTGGGTTGGAAGACAGATGTTTGTCTGGATGGCAGAATCTCACTCCTCTGCCGCTTGCGCTAGTGAGTCTGGTGAGCTAGACATCCCAAGCAGCAGTATCTCGGCAAAACCCCTCTGAACCCTTCCTTCCCCACCCCCTGCCTTACCTCAGCAAAGAAAGCTGTAGCACTCACCCGCAGCTTAACTGAGGAGGAATCCAGCCATGGCAAGAGGTTCCTCACCACACAGGGGGAGATGAGCCCAGCATGGAGCAGGACGCTGTGCAGGGGACACAAGCGAGGGACACACAGTTGCCCAGGAAGGCCGGGTCTCCAGAATTCACTTGCGCTGACACAGACGCTATTCTTTTGCTCAGGACAGCTTCCCAGGCACACTGGAAGGGTCCCAGCAGCCATTTCCCTGCGCACAGCTCCACAGAAGGTGGCCAGATGCATCCCTGGGGCTCTTACCTGCTCAGGAGACACACCCCCTCAGGGTGAGCCAGGGGGTCTTCCAGGCGAGCCCACACTGCCCAATTCATGAGCAGCCGCATCCATTTCTGCACCATGCATTTGCCTAGCACCAACTCTATAGCTGAAAGGAAAATCCTGGCACAAGAAACAAAACACAACAAATCAAAATAACACCACCACCACAAACCCAAAGAAATCTCAAATCACAGCAGGTTAGGGGAAGACTTATCTTTAGCAGAGCTAAATACCCCTGAAATGATGCTTCATAGCCTCCAAGACTGCAGCTAACAACACTGGCATTTTTGTCATGCCCCAAACCCACTGAAGCAGAAGAAAACCCATACCCCTAGACTGACTCCATGCTAGATACTCCTGCCTAGGAGCTGGAGTTTCTCCATGAAGGAACAGAAGTAAACCCAACCATGACTACTGGTTTCCACATCTAGGAAGCGGGGCAGGTGAAGCTCTCCCTCAGCTCCACAAAGGCACATGCCTTGGTGAGGGGAACTGAAGCCAGCCCCTCCATCTGCCCCTTCAGCTCCTTACCTGCACGGCTTCTCTTCAAGCACCTGGCCCTCAAGGAACAGTTGTCTCCAGCTGCTTATGGGGGAAAGCAGCCTCTCCTCACCCAGCGTTTCCCTGGCCCACCTCATGAGGCTGGGAAGAAGGTGGGGAAGCAGTTGCCTGAGCTCCTCTGTGCTCCTCAGGGCAAGCACCACCTCGGAGATGGCACGGGTGATCTGCAGAGAAACATGACCAAGAACCACCTGTTCAGGCAAGGCCTTTTCCCACCAGCCTGGTTCCCCTGCCTGCCTGGGGCAGGGGGGTTACTGTCCACAATTGTCACTTCTGTGACAGCCTTGTGGCTCAGGAGCACAAAACTGTCCCGGCTCCCCACACTCCTTGAGGCCAGCCCAGCACAGTGCCCTGGGAGTCTCCACGGGCATCCGCAAAGGGCACCTGACTCCCTCGTGCCAAGATATGAGTTAGAAAGCAGATGCAAAGCTGCAGAAACGTGTGTGCCATTGAACGTACCGACAGAGTCTCCAGAGCAGTCTGACGGCTGTGCCGCTCACAAGCAGAGGAGTGAGTCCCCAGGTGGTTGTTTCCTGCTCTGTTTAGTTTCTCTACTAAGCACCTCAGGATCTGAATCCCAAGGATGCTTCTTCCCAGGCTCCTCCACAGCTCCACCATGTCACTGCAAGGGAAGAGACGTTCACCCCTGAGCCCATATCCTCGCAGTCCTGCAGTGCCCTCAAACCTCCTCACCTGCAATGGGGCTTACAATGCCCCACTCACAGCAGATACAAGCATGCAGTCTTGCAACACTCAAGACTGTTCAGGCAGAAAAAAAAGACCTGCTTCTCAACTGCCCCCCCCCCCCCCCCGCCCCCGCCAGTACAAGCAAGCTGCAGGGTCTCTGACTACAGTGGGGAAGTGCACATACCTGTCCATAGGCAGACCTTTCTGCAGGAGACTGCTGATCACAGGCTCATGGTGAAAGCGGGCGAGAAGAAACACCATATGGAGCAGGAAGGGCCTGTGGGTGCTCTGCTGCATGTAGGTGTAAAGGGTGTTCAGGATTTTTGGCACCTGAATGAAAGAAGAGGAGAAAGAAGGGCTCAGTGCCTTCTTTATCCCCTCCTGCGGGGCCCAGACACAGTCATTCAGCACATGAGCAATGCCTGCTCCGTCGACACAGAGTCCAGATCTAGCTCGAAACCTCACTCCTTCCACCCTGCCTGACCCTGGCTCATGTCTGGAGCTGAGCCTGCTCTTGGCAATAGCGCACACGCATGCACACACGCGCACGCACAGATGCATGTGCTCACAGGCAGAGCCTCAGTCACTGCACGTGCCTGGGCCCAGATGTATGAGCAGCTGCGTGCGCTGTGTGCACACAGAGGACATGGACACATTTCACACCCAGCACTTAAATAGCTCTCCCCATGTGTCTGTAGCAATGCAAGAGCAAAACCAAACACACTCTTGCAGGGCCTGTGCAAGGGCACGTGACTCCTTCCGGAGGAACCCAGTTCTCCAGGGACACTATTCCTTGCCTCTGCCCTCCTTTCCCAAAACTCCAATGCCGTCGCTACACAGAGGACCATCCCCTGAAGAAAAGGGTGTTTGTTGGAGCCTTTCACAGCTAGAAGCCGTGGTCATGATAAAGACAAAGAGGCAGCCAGTTCCCTCATCCCGTGGAAGAGCCCAGCTTCCCCCACAGCTGCCTACCTCTGGCCTGTGGTGCAGACACAACCCACTCTGTGCCTGGGGAAGTAGCAAGGGGTGACCCCGCAGCCCATGGATGCGGCGCTCTTGCTGCCTGGAGCGGCCGCTGGCTCTGCAGGGATGGCACAGGGATGCCCTGCCCTGCCTGTAACAGGAGCTGCCTAACAGCTGGGTGAGCTTTAGCTCAGCTGGGCATGATCCTGTGGGCTGCCACCCATGATTGCCATCACTGTGACCGACTTCTGTCAGCGGCAGACAGCCACTGAGCTAGTCCGGGCTGAGCAATGTGCTGGTGGCCCTAGAGCCCAAGTGGAGCGCAGCAGAGCACAAATGGAGGAGGAGAACAGGAGCCTGGAAAGGGCAGGCACAGCATGAGGCCAGAGGCTCCCAGGCTACAAACAGGCAGCAACTGGTGGCTAAAGGAAGGTCACCGTGCAGGCTGGGTAACACCACAGTCAGGGAAAGCAATGAGAGCAATGAACAAGTACCCAACCTGTGGAAAACCTAGCATGCCCAGCAATGCTCAGAGTAGAGACAATTTGCAACCAGTGAAGAAAGAGCAGGGTGAAGTGGGTCCCGGGGCAGGGAGGACTGACAGTGACCCTGAGGAAGGGGAAGAATGGCAAGGGGCAAGGTTGGTGCCTCCCAGTGCCTCACTCATGGGAAGGAGCTGAACCAACAGGAGACTTTGGACAAGAAGTGCCCATATCCTTTGTCACCAGCTGGAGCAGACACCAGCAGCAGGTGCTAATGCATGACTCAGACCATCAGTAGCCCCTTGGCTCAGCACACAGGCAGCATTCCTTGAGCCCATGGCAACTGCACAGGGTGTAGTGCAACAGCCAACAGGAGAAAAGACAAAGTCAAATGGAAAAAAAGGTCTCCTTTACCTCCTGGAGTATTTCCTTTCTGCATTCCACCAGGAAGATGAACACCCACTTCCACACTGCTCTTGCACGTGCAGGTGTGACATGCAGCAATCTGTCCAGGATGGCAGTCAGAAAGTCCGTAGCCTGTGCTGGAGGGATGCATTTGCTAACAGCCTGGAAAGAAGTCAGGAACAGGAGAGACCGCATCACAGCTCTGCTCCAGCAATTCGGAAAGGAAAGCAAACTTGACAGGACTGTTAGTTCAGCAGTCATGGAGGGGGCAATCACTTGATCCTCCGGCTGTGCATACAGTGCTGTTTACATCTGATGCAGCTAACCAGTTTGGAAGTGCCTCCCCCCATGTTGTTTGCTCATATACCAAATTTGTATTCTGACAAGAGCACTCACACACGTGTGCGCACAAACACACCCATCATGGTATCTACTCCAGCAGGCCTAGAGGACAGTCTTGTCTCAAAGCCTCCTGCTACTTGCTAACAGCAGCCGTTCCAAACAGCTCACTCTGGAGACAGTAAGAGACTCTGGAGGGGAGCAGGGAGACATGCAGGAGGCCAGGAGCCGAGCCCCCACCCCGCTGGTCTGGGGCCAGTTACCTTTGCTAGTTTGGTACAGGTCTCCACCAGAGTCTCGGTGTCTGGGCTGTTCAGTGCCTCACAAAGGCACCTGATCTCATCTGCCTGAGGCACCACCTTCATGGTCTTGGCTGGAACAAACACCAGGAGAAAAGAGGAGTCACATCTACAGAAAACCCAACCTCTGGCCCCAGGTACCAATAAAGGAGAACCCAAGTGGTGGCAGTGAAGGCCACAGGGAAACCCAGGGCTCCTGAACTCGGTGCAGCAGGACTTCCTGACCCCAATAAATGGCTGACAAATCCTGGGCTGGAAGGAGCCCTCTTCCTCCTTGAACTGTTTGCTGGGACTTCAGGGATTCAGCAGCCTCTGCTCCCAACAGCTGTGTCCCCTACGTCACCCTCTGAAATATCAGGGCCCTCATCCAAGTGAATTGTCTGACCACCATCTGTCTCTCCTTGAATGTGGAGGGAGACAGTCCCCAGCATTGGTGACAACGTCCTGCTCTCAGACAGCAGTGGGGGAAGGCCCTGACCACCCAGCCTCACACATGCCCCAGGGAGGTCGGACTCAGCGACCCTCTCCCAGAGATCCTTCCTGAGATGGCCAGGGAGGCAGAGAGTTAACAGGGTGGGGGCACAAAAACATCTGAGCTCATTGACTCCCCCTTCCTTCCCTGGGACAGGGCCTGGCCCCACGGGACCCCAGTGGTCACCAGGCCAGGAAGGGAGGGAGGATCAGGCTGAGCAAGTCTGGGAAGCGCCCGCTCTCCTCACCTTGCATTCGGAGAAGGTAGCTGAGGCAGACCCATGCCTTCTTGCGGGACGCGGCCAGGCAGTCGTTGGTCAGAGTCCCCAGCAGTCCCACCAGGGAGCCAAACTGCTTGCAAGGATGTCCTCTCTGCAGGGGAGAGCAGCAGGAAAAGGGTCACAGGCAGACCCAGCACCTGCTCGCCTCTACCGCCCATCCTGCTCCCTGAGCAGCGACTGGGCAGAGGGGCAGGCAGAAGGGCTGCCCCATGATCCCAGGAGCCCCGAAACCCAGCACCCAGTTGGGCAGGGCTCCCTTCTGGGGCCACGAATGCTGGGAAGAGGGCACCAGAGCACGCAGGGGATCCCTACTTACCATGAGCTCAGATTGCTCCTTGCAAGCTCCCAACACATGGGCACAAACCTGCAGGGCTCTCTCCCGCTCCCATTCGTTGGCTGAGGTGAGCCAGCCTTTCAGGACCTGAGGCAGGGTGCATCTCTCTCACAACCGGCATTTTTCTCTCCCTGAGATCCCCCCCCCCCCGTCCTTCTCTGGCCCCTTCCCAGCACAGCCCCTGGCCCTACCGAGCACTGGCACTGCAGCCTCCACTGCCTTGCGCTCTCCAGCCACCTCTGCCCTGAGGCAGGTGTTGCTTCCCTGCCAGCATCTCCCCTCCCCGGCCTTCCCCCAGGCTGCTCTTTCCCAGCTCAGGGCTGGCTCTTGGCTTTCCCTCTGGCAGGGCCTACTTCTCTGCCTGTCCTGAGGCTGCAGTGGCCAGGTGCTCCCACCCCCCAGCTCAGCCCCTGGCCCCAGCCTGATGCACACTCTCAGAGCAAAGAGCCAAAGCCCCACTTTCCCATAGGAAAGGCATCCACCTCCTATCACCCTCTAAAGCCTCGATTCTCTGCCCCTGCAACACTTTCCCTGTTGCCCCATGACTACTCACATGGACCACGTCATCAAAGCAGGCAGAGGTCTCCTCTGCCTCCAGAAGGGTTTCTATAAGATGCCCCAGATCTTCCATGCTTCTCCTGTGCAGAACCTGAAAGCAGGAAAGGAGAGCTGAGTTTCTGCATCATGGGGACTACCAGTGCGCACTGAGGTGGCATCCTGACCCAGAGGTGGGCAGGCAGTGGCCAGTGGGTACCTGCATGTTCACCGCTGCCCTCACTATCTTCCTTCTCTTGTTCATCCGCTCCTTGGAAGGATAGGACAAGACACTCTGGCAGCACACTGCCAGCAGGTTGCAATTTTCCGCCCTGCTCAGAGGTGGCCTCAGCTTGCTGGCCAGAGGAAAAAGGAAGAGAAAAGAGAAAGGAGATTGACTAGCTCTCTCCAGAGCGGCTTAAAGCACAACTGGGTTCCTCCTAAACAAGGGCCCTGTATCCAACACCCCCAGCCCATGCCAGCAAGCACTGCCTTCAGCTCCAGCAATTCCTGCCACATCCCAGGCAGCAGGCAACCTCCCACCCGCAGGTTAAGGGGGCTCCCTGGAGCTCCCTTCTTTTGGAGACACCCAAAATGGGGAACACCCTCCCACTCCACAGCCCCAGCAGCTCCCGGCCCCATGCTCAAGGCCACTGGGGCTGTCCCAGCCAGCTGGGATGGAGTACAATGGGAGTCCCCAGAGCCCGGGGAACAGACCTCACCTCAACTCCTCCAGGGCCTGAAACACTCCATACACTAGGGAGCCCCAGGGCTCCCCCTTTATCCAGTCCTGCAAGTCCCAGAAAGACAAATGCAGAGTTGGCAGCAGGCAGAGACAGGGGACAGCCCTCCTGCCTCCCCTGGGGACAGGCTCTGTTGCCAGGCCTGGGCAGACACTGCCCCGTCACCCCCACGGATCCCCAAAGGCACCACAGGAGCGACCCTGCTCCGCAGCCAGCTAGCACCAGCACCCAGCAGCCCCACTGGCTCAGGACACAGCTGCAGGAGCTCGCATGAAGTCAAGAGTCCATCGTGCCTCTGGGGAAACCAGTCTGATGGCACAGCCCAAAACCCCCCCATGTGACTGCCCTGGCTACGGGCGCTCACCAGCAGGGTCTGCGTTGCCTCCTGCTTTGAGGAGAGCTCAAAGTTGCTGCAGTCGCCCACAGCCTGGATGGCACAGCTGACCTCAGTGATGCTCTGCACCAGGGCGAGCTTGAGCTGCAAGTCCTGAGGCCAAAGACAGAAAAGCACCCCTTGAACTCTTTGAAGGGCTGAGAGGTGAGCGTGGGCAGGGGGAACCAAAAGGGGGGGTTGGATCTGTACGTTGAGGACAAACCCTTCCTTGGGGGATCTTTAGAAAAAGACCATCCATCTCGGTATGCCCCAGCCCCTAGGGGCTGGAGCTGGGGCACCCAGGCATCCCCGCCCTGTGTGCTCCATGCTCCTACCCTCTGTTTGGCTCTGGAGAGCCGCAGGATGTTGCCCATGATTTCTTTATCCACACGGGTGAGCAGCTGCTCCTTGGGGGCATGCAGCGCAATGCCGCTGTAGGTGTGCATGAGAGCAGCGCGAATGCCCTGGGCTTTCTCCTTCTTCCACCGCTGTACCTGTGTTGACAGAGATGCCCTGAGACATCAGCCCCGAGACTCCTGCGGGCTCCTGCAGCAGGCCCTGCTCCGGCACCTTCACCAGCTCCTTGTTTCCCTGGGCACCTCCCAGCAGCTCCCCAAGCTGCTCCTTGAGCTGCGGGAGCTCCGGGACTGGGAGCTGTTCCCATCCTGCAGCTTGGGTTCTTGCATGGGGATGGGGAGGAGGGTGCAGCCAGCATTGCACACGCTGCTGGCTGTTTTACCACTGATTTGAGAGGTCAGGGAGCTGTCTGGAACCTTTCAGTGGAAAGGTATCTGACATCGCTTGTCATGGTCCTGCTCAGAGATGCCCAGCCTGTGCAGGTCAGTGGCGCAGAGGAGCCCAGTCTGCTTGCCTCCCCAGACCAGGCTGCACTGCTCTCTCTGCAAGGCCGTGCCCTGCCCAGAAAGGTTTCCCCACAGCCCCCAGGTGGGGAGCAGAGCCAGCGAGACCTCACCAGACTCCTGCTCCTGGCCCTCAGCTTTGAGGAAGGGACAGAGGGTCACACTGTGCCCACCCCATCTTGTTGCTAGCTCCTGCTGAAGTTCAGTCAGGGGCAACGTGGCTGCCAGCAAGGAACCACTGCAGCTGCCCCAGCTGGGTGGCTCTGATCCACCAGGTGTCAAAGCCCATCGTTTCCAAAGACACCTCAGGGGCCCCAATGCCAGGACGTCCCCTCTGAAAAACAGGTCTCAGGTAGCTCTTACAAGAGGGCTAATCTGAAGGCAGCTGCCCCGGTTTGGCTGCTGCAGGTGTGGAAGTGGAAATAAGGCTGAAAAAGGAAAGCCAAGCAGCAGAACCCTGGAGCCTTTACCTTCCAGCCCGTGGAAGTCTGATAGAACCAGCCTCTGGTGAAAGCAGCAGAGAACATAGTCACTGTGTCCAGGACCAAGTGGAAGTGGCTCTCGGCAGCATGGGACACAACAGAAATCATTCCCTGCAACCACAGAGAAACAGAGAGTTGGCTCCAGCCCATGCACTTGGCTGTGGCCAGTGACAATAGCCTGACAAGATGTTGCAGCAAGGGGGAAACGGCAGCGATGTGGAAATCAAGGAGATATGGAGCTGGGCCAGCAGCAGCCCGCCCTCTCCCCCAGGAACAGGCAGGGCATGCTCAGGACATGAGCATCACCTCACCTGGGCCTCAGACAGCTCCACGGGGCTTGTCTCCTGGAGGAACCTCAACACCTGCCCTTGGACGTGTCTGAGGTCCCGACAAGCTGCCAGCGCTGTCCCAAGAGCCTTGTACAGGAAAAACTGAAAGAGAAGAGGCCAAACCCAAGATGCAGTCACGGCCCGACCCATCAGGAGAGGGCTGGCCCCAGATGGACCCAACCGCCCCAGGAGCAGGCAGGGCCGGCTGCGGTGTCAGGCTGTAGCCAGCCACTGGGGCAGCCTGGGGAAAGTGCCTTTTGAGGGTGAGGGAACAGGAAGCAGTGAAAACCGCCTGTGTGGGCAGAGCAGTGGCGCCAGCCCCAGCCCTGGCACGGGGCAGGAGACGCACCTTCTCCCAGGAGCTGGGGGCAGAGCTGCCCAGCTGCTGGCTCAGCTCCTGGCTCAGGCCCACAGTCCAGGCCTTGTCCTCAATGGGCTCCAGCGATGCTCGCAGGAACTGGGGTGAACAGGAGAGGAAGCGAGTGTTCCCCTGCCCTTGGCCAGGGCCCTTTCCACACTCGTATGTCCCGGGATGCTGCTGGGGAAGAGCTGCCGGGAACAGCAGTCTCTTCCCCCACCCCACGCTCTTTTCGCCAGCCTCCCTCTTCCTCTAACACCTCAGGCGAGACCCCCCAGCACACCAGACATAGAGGAGGAGGCAGTGCTAAGGCACGTGCCACAGCGTTAGAGGGCATTAGCCATCAGCCATGGCACGTGTGCAGACAGCAGCTCCTCTGAGCGGGCAGGCACCTACTGCGGGGGGAGGCACAGGGTGCTCATGAGGTACCCCCACCTCCTGCTGCCTACACAAGCAGCCCCGAGCTTCCTCCCACAAGTTTGTCTGCTCCCTCTTCTCCCCCTCTATTTCTGACACCCCCGCAAGGATGCTGTACCTTAAGCACACGGTGCTCCCACTCTGCAGAGTCCACGGAGCTCTCGGTTTTTCCTAGAAAGCAAGAGGAAGCAAAAGCTCTTGCTGCTATTTAAGCTCACACCAAAGACAAGCCCTGTGGTCTCCTCTGCGGTCAGACCGCCCAAAAGTCCCAGGCCATCAGGCTAGAAGGCACCTACATCAAAGTCTTTGTGAGGCCAAAGACACAGGAAGGATCCCAGGGGCATCTGTCAGGGCCACTGATTCAAGCTGGGGAAGGACATACTGACCGCAGCTGATCCCCACTGCTTGACGGCAGCTCCCAGAACAACTCCGACCACTGAGACACAGCACGCACCAGCAACACGCATTTTCTCCTTAATGACCCACCGCTTTCTGCCCATTTGTAGCCCTTCTCCCAGGCTACTGCCAAGGACGGCTGCTACAAACCTGGCCTGGCCTGGGGACTTGGTCCTCCAAAGCCAAGGCCTGCACCCGCTCCAGGAGCACCAGTCCTGTCCCTCCCCCAAAGACCATCCTGGGCAGGACATGGAGGTGCCACCAAGACCTGCCATCCAAGGAGACATCAACGGCCCCACCCATTCCCTGGGCTGAATTGACACCAGGGGTCAGCTGCCCCCAGCCTCAGTGCTGGCTCCCTGGAACAGGAAAGGCAACAGAGCAAGTCCTGGGGACATGAGGACAATTCTCCTCCATCACACTGAGAAGCTGCATTTTCCTCCCCCCACCCCCAGCCTCTCCCTCACCACCCGCACTTTACCTTCCAGGTACTGCAGCAGGAGGGGGATCTCAGTCGCCCACACTGGCCCCAAGGCTCTGTGGATCCAGCCGTGGAGAGCCTGCAGCAGCTGCAAGGCAGCGACCGTGCGTTCGCTGCTCGCGTAAGGAGCCGCTGCCACCACCTAGGCAAGGGCAGGAGAGAAGGGTCACTCCTGCTGCCAGAGCCACAGCTTCTCCCGGGAGGGAGGGAGGGAGGGAGCCTGGTGCCACTCGGCCAGCAGCAGGCAGCCGATGGCTTCACCTGGGGTGCTGCCAGCCCCAAGAATGGAGTGGGATCCCCAATGGGCTCGGGCAGGCTCGGCATGCTGCCTCCTCCTCGGGGGCTCCCAGCACTGGCCTTAACAGCACATCCGCCCTGGGCTCTCCCACCACCCCTGGCCAGAAAAGCTCTTTCCCCAGGGCCCCACTACTCACCAGCAGTCGAGTCAACAGGGCCTGGGGAGCCGGCAGCTGGGCTGCGGGGAGGAAGAAAGGCTGGGTGAGCCGACAAGCCCCCACCGTGCTCTGCCCCGTGCACCTCCGATGCCCCACACAGGGCTGAGGGCTGCGAGCAGCTGCACTGCCACAGCGCTGGCCCGGGGGGGCTCCCCAGGGCTGCCCAGCATGAGATGAAGGCAGCTCATGGCCAGGAATGAGTCCTGGCTCACCAGCAGAGTGCTGCGAGCAGGAGAGCCAGGCCTCTGCACCGGGCAAGGTGCAGCAGCACCTGCTTCTACCCTTTGGTTTTCCTGGGCTCCTGCTCAGGGCTGGTGGGGTGCAGGGAGACACAGGCTGGCCCGGCCCCTGGCCAAACCCAGCCGCACTCACTGGGGCTCCTACCTTGCTCCTGGGAGTCCATGCCATCCAGATCTTCCTCTTCTTCCTTGCACCCTGCTCTCTCCCATCTCTCAACTAGGGCTCGGAGACAGCAGGAGAGCGGGATCAGCATGCCGCTGTACTGGGCTGGCACCACATACTGCAGCAGCCTTGGCCACAGGAGCTGCAGAGAAGCAGCGGGCAGTTTGCCACATTGGCATTTCCACTCAGCTCAAAGACAAAAAGGGTGGTCTGCGTTTCCCTGAGCCTTGTGCACTTCAGCACACATGAGGGGAGAGGTTCAGGGCATGGGGGTGCATGAGGAAAAACATCCCGAAGGCAAGAGGAAGCCACAGCAGCAGGGCAGAGGGTGACTTACTTTGGTCATCCCTCTCAGAGAGACATCCAGCGAGCTCAGGATGTCCATGCACAGGGCTTGAAGAGCTCCATCCTCTTGGGTTTCGCAGGCAAAAAGGCCTCCTGCCACCTGTAAGACAGAGTTGGCAAAATCCCCATTACTCTCGGCTCCTGACTGAGACAGCTCAGGCACAACTCACCAGTGCTCCTGTGCCAGCCTCCTGGCAGCACTGATCTCCTGAAAGGGGAACAAGGACAGCCGGACCCAGCTCAAGGACCAGGTCCCGGACCCTGGGAAGGACTGGAAGCCTGGGAGCAGAGAGCGACGCTGCTTGTCTGCACAGTCCCCCAGGGCCTAAATGCTGCTCTCATGCCAGCAAAGCAGAGGTGAGGAACGTGCCCTTCAGCATTGTTGTAACTCGGTGCCAGCCCTGGCAGGAGCACGCTCAGCCCGACAGATGCAGAGGAGCACGCAGAAGCCCTTTCCTTTGCCCTGCTCCCAAAGCAGAGCCTCCCCAAGCCTCAGAGCAAAGTGACACACACAGATCTCCCAGCTAGAGGGAAGCTTCAGCCAGAGGGAAGATCCTCAGCAAGTCAGTGGGAGGCTCAGCCATCCCCAGCTTTCATCTCCTGGGCACCCAGCTGGAAATGCTCATGGAAGGGATGGCCAAATGGCCTGTCCCCTTGCCAGAAGGGATGCAGGCCCCCAGACTGCTATTGGATGGGCAGGGTGTGTTTTGGAGGGCTAGGGCACAAGAACACCACAGAAATCTCCTCTAGCCAGGCCCACCTGTCTGCACTGGCTGTGTTTTGCTGATTGTCCATGAGCATTTAAGGATGAAGGATGTCCTGTCCCTACCAGCCCCTCCCTTTGCAAGGTGGCTTTGCAGAAGGCGCCTGTGGGCACAGCTCAGCCCATGGGGTGTGCAGGCAGCCCCACAGTCCTGGGTGGCATGCCCGGGTGCAAACCCACATCATCCACTGACATCTCCACCAACATCAGCACAGACGCCCACAAGGAACAGCCATTGGGAGGCCACTCCGATGGCAGTGCCAACCCTGATGGCCCTGCAGCGTTGAGCTCTCCATGGCCAAAGATGCTTGCAGGAGCTCTCAGCGCAGTCAAGGCACCGGTCAAAGCTCTGAGTGTCCTGCTCTGCCCTTACCAGTCTGCCCGAGGTCCGTCTGAACTCGATGAAGATGTGCCCCACCACATCCCATGCCCAGCGGCTCTCAGAGCCGGAGCTGAGCAGCTCCCTGATGAACTCCAGAACTGCCCTTCGCACCTGCCAGGAGAGAGTGCGGTTACGATCCTCCTGTTCAAAATCCAAAAGGAAGATGCCTTTGCTTGGGGGCAGCCTTTGTGGCTCAGGGAGAGATGATGAGTGCACGGCAGCAGCTTTCACTCCTGGCACCAGGGCTGGGCTTTAGCACCAGGCTGGATGGGCATTTGCCCCACAGAGCACAGCAACCTGCCTGCTCCACTCTGCCAGCTCTCCCCGGGGAGGAGCCATCACCCACCACCTGGGCGACGTGCTGGCGCTTTCCCAGGCACTCCAGCTCTGCCCCGAGGGTTTCTCTGCCTCCCCTGGTGGCACTGTCCCTTCCCAAACCAGCTCACCTGGGCACTGGGGTTGTTGCACACGGATCGCACGGCCTCCACCACCTGGGGCAGCTTCTCTCTTGTCGCAGGTGCTGGAAGACATACAGAGAGGTGTGCGTTGAGGCACAGCCTAGATGGCAGAAGGGATCCCTTGAAGATACCAAGTTTTTCGCACACCAACGGGACAGAAAAGTGGGGTCTGACTGACTTCACAGGAGGCAGTGGCATAGCCAGAGCAACTCTGTTTCTACAGGCACAGCTATTTTATAGGGACTGAAAGCTATGGTAATATGGTAATACAGAGGAGAAGACAAATGGCGTGGATACAAGCAGCTCCTGTGCACACCAGCCCACCCGCCAGCCTGCCCGTGTTACTGAGCTTGGAGCATCGTCCCTGGTGTGCCGCCATTTCTAACTGCTGGGGGAGTGCTTGAGCCTTGTTGCAGGGTGCCAGCTCTGCTGGGGGAGCTGCTCTTTGTAGCTCCTTTTGGGTGCAGGTGCACCACTTTCAGCCCATTCCTGCTCTCAGCCCAGCAGCCCCAACCCCTGCCTTGTGTCCCTGGTCCGTGGCACTGACCATCAGAGTGGGCCAGGGCTCCCAGCAGGCCCAGGGCTGCCACGCAACTGGCTTCGCTCCCACCGCTCAGCTGGGAGTGTAGAAACACAACCGTCTCCTCAGGGCAGCTTTGCGCTGTGGGGAAGAAATCACATTCTGCATTAGCAGGCAGCTGCCCCTGACCACCAAGGACAGGGAGAGAGCTGCCATGGCACGGCGGGGCATCGCCCAGCCTCCTCACCTTACCCTGCAGCATGATGCAGCGGGATAGCACTGCCTTATGGGCTGGGCCAGGCTCCTTGGTCACATCAGAGAGCTGTGGGAACAAGGTCCATTTTAGAGAAAGTCACATCAGTGTTGACAGGGACTGAAAAGAAACAGTGCTCTCTGCTCGCCTCTCCCAGGGCACTCTGGGCACAGGATCCACAGCCAAAACCCAGCCCACACCACAGTGGCCCCGGGCACACACAGAGGTTTGCAGCAGCCCAGGCTGCCCAGGAGCTGAGACTGAGCAGCGTTAAAAGGCTGCCCTTAGGGTGCCAGCGCTCCAGAGTCCGCCTGCAACTTGGCCAAGAGGGAAATTGCTGTGGGAACCGGGCTGCCCCTCAGGCCCATTCCAAACAGCCAGGATCAGGCCTCCTGCAGCCTTAAGGTGGCACCTAGGTGACAAATCCTGGCATCCTCCTGGCCTGCAGGAAAGTCCTGGCGGAGGGACACCCTGCCAGGTTCTGCCCTGTCCTGCCCTGCCCTGCCCTGCCAGCCAGCAGGTCTTTCCCCTCCATGGCAATCAGGTGTGCAGGCCCCAGGCTGGCGGCAGGGCGCAGGCTCCCCTTACCTGGCGGTGCACAGCGGTGCTGATGGCAAGAGCTGTGCCCTGTGGGATGGGCGTCTGAACTCCCTCCAGTATCTCCAGGACATAGCTGAGGCTCTACAAGAGAACAGGGGAGGAAGAGGAGGCTAAAGGCACCTGGGAAAGGAGAAACCTAGCACATCTGGGATAAGGGGAGTCCCTAGCACCAGCTCCCAGGGAAAGCCCCAAACCCTCCTAAATGGGGCTTCTTGCTTGCAGCATCAGGAGGGTCTCTTTCCTCTGAACAGAGCCCAGTGTTGACAATTCAGTTTCCCGGCACTTCCCACTCATCAGACCTTGCCCTTCACTGGACAGGATTGGACATGGCCCTGGGCGTTAGGGCAAAGCTCTTTCCGCACACAGAGCCCCAGGGAGGTGGCAATGCCTCATTTCCTGAGAAGATGAGCCACAGGGACTCTTGCCTCTCTCGTGCCCCCCTGGGTTTCTCTTTTCTTGTCCAAAGAGCCCAGGAAGCCTCAGGCTTCCTCTGATCTCCTTGTTCCTTCTCTAAGGGCGTCCCAGCTCCTCCTGGCACCCCACAGCTCCCCAGCACCTCGTGGCACTCTCATAGATGCCCCCCAGGAGCCACGCTGAGCCTTGCGCAAGACCTCACCTTGGTGACCCGGGAGGTGTCTCGGACCTCCTGGTATTGGTGCAGGAGCCAGAGGAGCTGCTCACAGGCATGCTCTCGGTGCTGCTCCTCATGCAGAAGGACCCCCATCATGGCAGCCACTGCCCCGAGGACAGCCTGCTTGTCCTGAAGAGAGAAGGGAGAGGCTCTGCTTAGAGGGCTGAAGGTCTGCCTAGTGCTCAGCATCCCCTGGACACCAGTCTGTCCTTCCCACTGGGAGGGGTTTCCTTTCCTTTCTGCCCTGCAGGAGAAGGGCTCACTCCAGAGAGGAAAGAGCACTTCCCCATGCTGATACCCCACCCTTCCTGCAGAAAGGCCCCAGGACTTGGCTGCTTCCTGCCAGGGAGCCCCTAGTCTCAGGCACGGTGCCGACAGGCTCCTGGCTTGGGGTGCCTTGTCACTCAGACCACTCCCTCCCCTCGCCCCTCTGCTCGCACCCAACTGAGCACAGACAGACCCACCAACGTGGATGTCTCTGCTGTGGACCCAGGCGTGGAAAGCAGCACTTCTCACCTCTTCATCCTTGCAGTCCAGCCGATTTACCACCACATAGCGGAACACCGGGTAAATGGCTTCACAGAAGTGTGCTACCCCCTTGAGAGGGAACGGGCATTGCTCCCGGTTGCCAAAGTATGTATTGACTGCTTTTGACCATTGCTCAAGAACTGCACCAGGAGAAAGGAAAAGGGAGCATGTGAGAGTCTGCAGCAGGGACGGTCCCTTGCATCCACGCCCAAGCCTGCTTTAAGGACAGTCCCAGGCTCCAGCAGGGCTCAGCCCAGGACCAGATCTGGATCTGAGGGCAATCTGTGCTCTTGAGGCATCTGGATTCAAACACCCCATTGTTTCGCTCCTCCTCGCTCTTGCACCTTCTCCTCCTCAAATGGCCTGTTCCCCTCCAGCATTTCTCACTGCAGCCCCTTCCCTTCCCCACACACATGCCCTTTCAGAGCACGGATTTTAATCCCAGAGGAAAGCAGGGGAACAGAAGCCATGGAAAAGGACCTAGGAGTTCCTCTGTGCAGCGCCACCATGTCCTGCCCTCAGGAACCTCCTGGGCTTCCCCTCTCCTTCTGCATACTCACAGGAGTTTGGGAATACCAAGGCTTGACCTCGCTGCAGGCTGCACCCACCATGTTCCCTCTGAGATCCCATGAAGGCATTGAAGGCCACCCCAGCCCTGCCCCAGGGGCCCCGGCCAAGGAGCTGACACTCACCACTGCAGACAACGTGCAAGATCTGGCCACTCCCCACCTGGCTCAGCACAGTGCGCAGGGCGAGCAGCGTCATCCCCATGAAGGGGATGCACCGCAGGGCTGCAGAGAAGGCAGGGACAGAGGGACCAAGGTCAGTGATAGACATGGGAGACTGGGGTCGATCTCTGGCAAGGCTGGGGCTGCTGGGCCATGCAGGGCATGCCAGAGGGCATGGGGAGGGCTGCCTTCCCCAAGGGGAACACAGGAAAGCCCTTTGGGGAAATGGGGAGGAGAGTGGGGGACAGACACCCCACGGGTTTGTTTCCAACAGGTGCCCACCCTTCAGGAACTGGGATTGGGCTGGTAAGGCAGAGCTGCCAGCTGGCCCTGGCTTGGAGCAAGGAGGCACAGCAACTCCATAGCCCCCCAGTTCAACACAGAGTGTTTAGGGAGGGGGAGGATCCCTTCTCGCTATTATCACAGACCCCTACCCAAACCAGGAGGCCGAGGGTGCCGTACCATAGCTGCGGGCCATTTTGCCCAAGGTGAGGAGCACAGTCTCATCAGGGACCTTCCCCATGGCCTTCAGGTGGCTCTGGAGCTCAGACATGACAAAGTGGAAGTGGGAGTGGGCCAGAGCCACCAGGACATCGCTAGCGGCCGTCTTCACATCACCTGTCACACCCTGCAAAAGCATCACAGGCTAAACACTCCCAAGAAAAAGGCTGAGGCATTCAGACAGGCTGAATGACCCCATGTCCTCTGTGAAACCCCTTGGGGCAGCTGTGCTCAGGGCCAGGCAGCTGCTGCCTCTTGCTCCCTGGGGTAGGCGAGTAGCTCCCTTGCAAGACAAGGGAGGCATTTCCCCGGCACAGCCCCGTGCCACTGGCTCCTCTCCATGGAGATGCCAGGAACAAATTGTTGCAGACTTGAAACCCCCCTGGGACCTCTCTGTGGGGCTGGTGGGTTCCCATGGCTCTTCCTCAAGGCAGGAGGAATAACCTTGAGCTTGAACCCAGCTCTCTCTCAGTTAGAAACAGCCCCAAGTCCGCGTGTCTGCACAGCTCTCTGCATCCCCTCGCCAAATTCCCTGTAATGACGAGTCCCCAGAATCTCTTCCCTTAGGACCTCCGCTGGGTCTGAATAACCACGGAACATCTCTGCGCCACTCTGTATTTCCCCCCAAACCAGGGGCAGAGGCAGGCTGCTTTGGTGGCCTTGAAAGAGGACAAGCTCACCTGGGCTGCTCGCATGTCACTGGATGCCTCTGCTATTAGGCGGTTCACGACACCGCTTGTCAAACAGCCATCATCTCCCTGCAAGATCCTCTCCAGCTCCCGGTATGTCTCCACTCGGTCACCCTGGGGACAGACCACAAAGGGGAGTGATGGGACTTGCTTTGCCCTCTTTTCCAGGGAGCCACGAGAGAGACCTGCTGCCCCCCAAATCGTCTGTGTGACATGGGCACGAGGTACGAGCTGCAGGCATCAGTCAGGACAGCCATGGGCAACACTAAGATCTTCCGCAGCGCCTCTGATGCTAGCAGAGAGCCAGATAGGGAGATCAACTCCACCAGGGTAAATGGCCGTGCAGGAGCCAAGGAAGTCACTCCTGAGGATGGGGGATGGTGGAGGTCAGAGGGAAAGTGCCAGGCGAGGAAGGGTGTGACTGTTCACTCAACTCCTGCCTAGGTTTTGGCTAACCCAGCTCATGCTAAGGCCTCATGTATACTGGGAGCAGCACCATTAGGTCAAAGCAAGAGCACCATATAGGCAGGGCAGGCGGCCAGAAAGAGCTAAAGGGCCATGATGCAGCCATTATCACCTGCAGATTGCTGTCTGCGGCAGGCATTGTCTTTTGTCTAGCAGTTTCCTCAGAGTCCACTACTTTATGGAAATGGCATAGACCAAACCTCCAAGCTGGAGGGTATAAAACATCAGCTTACTCAAAAAGCTTTTGAAGCGGATCCAACAGCAGCTGAGCGGCTGAAGCTTTCATGCTTCCTGGTGTGATAGAGGGGATCCCTGCACTGTGACGGAGGAGGGATGAGCCCTCTCACCGTCGGCTAGGTAACTAATTCTTTTTTTTTGCTCATAGGTGCACTACATTAACAGTTATGGGTTGTAAGTTTTGAAACTTATGACTTGACCGGTTAAGAAGTGAATTCATGTGATAGACTAGTCTGGGCAAAAGGGGATTGAGCACCCCTGTTCATCGAGTTCATGTAGTGTATTTCTTAATGAGCTCATAAAATAAAATTTAGATCAGGGAGTATGTTGTCCTGTAAATTTGAGAGCTCCAAAGAGACTGTGACAAAGGGGAAGGCTTGGGAACGAGACCATGGCCCGAGGAGGGGAAGCCACGAGCACTCTGCACCTTGGGGCACAGCATTGCTCCTCACACTGGCAGGAGCACTGGTGCTGGGACAGTTCCCAAACCAAAGCTAAGGAGGGGCCTTGGACACTTGGACAAAGGTGCCGGAGAGATGCTGAGATTTATGCCAGAGGCTTTGCCTTGCCCAGGAGTGTGCTGCGAGCTCCTGGGGAAAGGAGTGGGGAACAGTGGCCTTAGTCCAGCTTGAGCAGCAGGATTAGCGCCTGGGGACAAAGAGCCTGCAGGAGTGCAGAGGTGCCGTCAGGTGAAATCCCCCTCTGCCCTGGCTCCCTGGGGAAGCCAGGGGCAAGGAGGGGAGCCCTCAACCCCCGCCCCGCCTTACCTCATGGTCTTGCAGCTGCTTTAGCAGAGAAGTCCCAACGGCCGCAAAGGTAGTGACGGCCGCAGGGACAGTCCCTGTTGCCCTGCCTCCATCCTCAGAATGCACAGGTCTGGCCTGGGAACATATGCATGGGCACAGAGCTGGAAGAAAAGAAAGAAAAGTATTGCTGGCTGCAGGGCTTCACACCAAGGAGGGGTAAGGAGGCAGGAGGGCAGTCAGTGGGATGATGGGAGAGAGTCTTCCCCGCACTGCAGCACTGGGAAGACCACCTTGGGGGACTGGGCCCATTCTGGGCTCCCCAGTGACAGAACAGCAGCAATGTGCTGGAGCAAGTTCAGTGAGGGGGCCCCAAGCTGGAGAGGGGATGGACATGGGGCTCTGTGAGGAGAGGCCAGGAGGGCTGGGCAGCCCCAACAAGAGACAGCTAGGCCAGGTTGTCTCTGAGCAGTCCCCAGCTGCCCCATGGAGGGCAGGGAGAGGATGGAGCCAGAGCCCTCTCAGAGGTGCCTGGCAGCAAGATGAGAGGTGATGGGGATGCAGCCCCTAGCACCTGGCTGGGACAGACACTGCCTCCAGTAGGCGTCAGCCCCTAACCTCCCACCAGCCCCTCACCTCTCAGCACTCTCATCCTCCTCATGGCAGCAGGATCTCCCAGATCAGTGCACTGCTCTCTCTGGGCAAAAGCCATGAGAAACTGGGGCAGCACCAGCCCCAGGAGGAAGATATAGAGCCTGGCCATTGTGACCCCCCTGTGGGGCGTGGCACCTCACAGAGGGCTGCTGTGACACAAGGTCACAGGGACACATGCTGGGGACACACCATGGGGCAGGGACCACACACGGCAGCATCCTGGGGACCCCCACAGGCCCAGAAATGCAGGATTTCCCCATTCTCCATCACTTGAATTCACTCATGGTCCTCAAATAGCTTTAGCAAAGACTTTCTGCAGACAGCCCTTCCCAGCTCTGTCCTTGATCCATGTCCCCCTCCAGGAAGCCATCCCTGGAAACATTCAAGGTCAGGTTTGACAGGGCTCTGAGTAACCTGATCTAGTTGAAGACGTTCCTGCTCATTGCAGGGGGATTAGACTAGATGAGCTTTAAAGGTCCCTTCCAACACAAACTATTCTATGATTCTATGACCTGAGGCAACGTGGTCTCAAGGGGACTGTGGTGGTGCACACACACCACCCCCCCACGCCTTATTCCTCTTTCTCTTCAACCGCTTTATGATCTCAGGAATTCCAGGCCACTATTTTTGTGTAGCGAGTTAGTCAGTTAAGCGCCCCTTAATTGTACCAGAAACTCCTACATGGCTGAAGCAGAGAGCAGCCCTGTCCTTATCAAAATCTTTGTATTATCGCTAACAGGGGAAGTGAGAACAGCTACCCCTGACAGACTTGAAACAGAGTGGTATCATCGTTACTGGAATTCCAGCAACTACTGATCTGAATTGTGGCTCAGATGGAAATTTACTGGTGATTAAAGTCAATCATCTCACAATCCTATAAACAGCAGTCCTAAGTGAGGCCCTTTGAGCTCTCCTGGACTGCCATGGGCTGCACCAGCATCTCCCTCCAAGTGCAATGCCTCTCAGAGCTAGCAAAATCTTAAAGTTTGCTAAAACCAGAAATCCATTGCTGAAGACCGACAGCGGAGCCTGGGCTGAAACCCTTCACTCCTCGAGGCTCAACCCTCACCCGTTGAGAAATGCCAAGACATTAGACGCGAGTATTTCATTGACCTTGAGGGGAATTTTTAACAGGTATACCATTTTTACATATGTATTCATGTTTGTGTGTATGCATGTGTGAATCAGTTTAAGCAGTCTGTAGATGTACGATTTAGTTTCCAAGTGAGTCTTATACTGCTGCCTTATCCTTATTCCTATAAACCGTTGACCAAGTCTGAGACTAAGAGTGGACCCAGCCGCACCTCGACTCCTCTCTGAGAAGGAGTTTAGAAAGCAAAGGGGTCTATTCTGAACCTCGTGACTCAGCGGGAGGGTCCTCCTTATCCCCTGCATACACAATCATGAATCACTTTATGAATCATTCCAACTCAGTGTAACTTAATTTTCCTTTATGCACTTCCACGTAGTAATAGAGTGAACCTTGCCATCTTCGAATCTTTAACTAAGTCACTGTTTTGACCAGTTTTCTCTAATCACTTTGTTAATCACTGATGACTGAGTGCTATTAAAATATTACAATCAAATCCTGCGATTTGCTACCAGTAAATTCTAAACTGCTACTAAATCAAGCTGTGTAAAGTCACTCATTCACAATAAATTGACATAATCAGCAGGATTCATAAACCTGCATTCGTGACAGGGACTGACCTGGCCTTTGCCCTCTGCATTTTTGTGCCCTGTTTTTCTCCAAAGAGGAGGATCCCGCCTGTGTCCGTGTGTGCCCTCCCCTATGTCTCCTCCAAGAACATTTGCTCCCACTCTCCAGCCAGGACCAAACTAGGCAGAAACTTGAGACCTCCAACCCATCAGACCCAACTGTGTCACAAAAAGACAAAGGAGACTTGTATTCAAATGGAATATCTGTTTGCTGGACTGTGGATGAGCATGGGACAGCTGACCTTCCTAGAAGGTTTCTCAGCTCAAATCCAGACGAAAGGATGACCAGAACTGCCATCTCTACTAGAGTAGGAGATGCACACATATCCAAGCCCTTCATGCTACTGGGCTGGCATAGGATTGCATGTGGGTTCAGAAAGAAATTACCCTACAGTCCTTCGGTCTCTATGAAAGGGTCGATATGTGCACATCTGTTGGTTTTTTGGGTGTGGGGCTGGGGGGGGGGGGGGGGGGGGGCTGTGGTGCTGTTACCTCTTAAGTCAGGACACAGGCAATTTGAGACATCTTGCTGTTATTTGACTGTAGTTTTCCATGCTGGGTTGTCGGCCTCTGCCTAAAGAATAAGGGAGTGGAATAGGGAATAAGGGAGAGGGAGAGGAAGAGGAAGAGGAAGAGGAAGAGGAAGAGGAAGAGGAAGAGGAAGAGGAAGAGGAGGAAAAAGAAAGAGGAACAGGAAGATGACTAGGAAAATGCAGAAAAAGAGAAACAGGAGAAGAAGAATGAGCAGGAATAGAAGGAGGAAGAGGATAAGGAAGAGGAGGAGAAGGTGGATGAGGAGGAGAAAGAATAAAAAGAGGAGGAGGAACAAGAGGAGGAACAAAAGGAGAAAAGAGGAAGAAGATGAAGAGGAGGAAGAGAATGAAGAGGAAGAGGAGAAGGAGGAGGAGAATTAAAAGGAGAAAGATGGCAGAAAAACAAGGACGATGAAAAGGAGGAGCAGGAGGAAAAGGAGGAGCAGATGGAAAAGGAAGACAAAGCAAAGGAGGATGAACATGAATATGAAGGAGGAATAGGAGCAACAGGAGGAGGAGGAGGAGAGGAAAAGGAAGAAGAGGAGGAAGAACAGAAGAACAAGAGGACGATGATCATGAAGGCCAGAGGGAGGAACAGGAGGAGGAACAGCAGGAGGATGAGGAGGAACAGAAGGAGGACAAGGAGGAACAGGAGCACAAGGGACAGGAACAAGAACAGGAACAGGAAAAGGAGGAGAAGGCAGAGTAGGTAGGTAGATGTGGAGTAATTGCTGGAGGTGGCTTAGACATTAGACTTAGATTTACAATTTCAAGAAAAACACAGCATTGAAGAAGCTGTCCAGATGAAATGCAGGTGGATGCAAGGAATCTATCCCATCAGGGAGTTCCCTAAGCCTGCAACCTTGGATGTCGGCAACATGAGGGGAGCCTGGTGCGCTGGCTCTAAAGGGAGTTGCCCAGAGGGAGGAGTGGTGTGGAGACACCACGGCCAAGCTCTGTGATAAGGGACTCAGAAGAGGACCATGGCACCGATGAGCTGCATAATTGATACCCTGAGCCAACAAGCTGTCATGATTTTGACAAAATACTGTCCTTTTGGTAAACTTTGCTCATTATAATGTCATTATAATACCAAAACACACCTCCATCCCAAAACCTACCCGCCTCTAAGGTGAGACCACTCCTCACTGAGCCTGCACTCTGAATTTTTTGAGCCTGTACCTTTAAAACGAAGCAAGAAAGTTTTACACCAATCATAACAAAAGTATGTATGACTAGAGTCCCTCGAGCTCCACCTGAAAGATAAAAGTACTATAAATTGGCCTAAGAGAGAGGGGATGTTAGGGAAGATACCATCATGTACTACTCTGACCTCTGGGATCAGTAGACGGGCTGAGCCTCTCTTCCCCCCCATCGGGACGCCTTTGGGTAAGAATCTAACACTTGGTTATACCAAGTGCACACACACACACACCCCCCATCATCGCGCGAAACTTAGAAACCTCTATAGAGTCGCTTTAGGTCTGTTGATGCATCTGTGTTATTCCAAAGCTTTGGTATTTGCATGTGCCTTGCAGTCAGTGAATTTATCACCGGTAATCCAAAGAACCTGTGTGTCTGTTGCTTTAATAAATTGCTTTGATTTATTAGTCTAGTGTGATAGTGGTCATTGAACGCGACCAGACGCTTTAAGTTCATGCAGCACGACTAGACGAAAGGTGCCTACGTTATTTGTGAATCCGTAATCGTGATAGTTCAGTGTACTGAACACGACCGGTCTTATAACGATAAATTGGGTACCTTCCAAAGCCTCTCTTGACACAACAGTAGAGAGGAGGAGGAAGAAGAGGAGGAAGAAAAGGAGGAACAAGAGAAGGACAAAAAAGAACAGGACTTGCCTACTGGAGGCAGTAGTCAAGGGCCCAGGTGGTGTTCCTCCAGTCCTGCCAGCGAAGAGGCAAGGGTGTGAGGAGAAGGGCACTACTAGGACAAGTCAGTAATTGGCCATGGAACTGGTGTTGGTAACAGGGCTTAGGTTCTGTGACCATGGGACCCTGTTTGCTGGTCAGCCTCTGCTGGGGAGAGAGGATCCACCTCACGAAGTAGGGCAAAGCTGTTTTCGCCAGCAGGATGTCTGACCCCATAAGGAGGGCTTTAAACTGAGAAGGACGGGGAGGGAGAAAGCAACCTGCAGTCCTGTGAGGGAGTGACAGACAGGATCGCTGAGCAAAGAGCAGGGGGTGATGTGACAGGAAGGGATCAGCACATCAACAAAAGAGGCTAAAGTAGGGTCACCTCCAGCACCTGCACATAAAACAAGGAAGTGCCTACAAGACACCACTATGGAGAAAGCCCCCAAACCCTCTCTGAGAACCGAGCATGCAGACAAGCCTCTCTAAAATGCCTGTACGAGTGCACGCAGCATGAGGGATAAACATGAAGAGTTAGACATCTCTGTGCAGCTGCAGGGCTATGGTCTTGCTGGGATCACAGAGACGTGGTGGGATGGCTCCCATGACTGGAGTGTCACAATGGAGGGATGCAGGCTTTTTAGGAAGGAGAGGTTGGGAAGACGAGGAGGGGGAGTTGGCCTGTATGTGAGAGAGCATCTGGAGTGCATGGAGGTCTGCCTGGGGATGGATGAGGAGCCAATCGAGACCTTATGGGTAAAGATTAAAAAGAGGACAGATAAAGGTGACAGGTATAGTGGGTGTCTGACCCAATGTTGTGGTTTAGGGATTCTATTCCCTTATTTACACATTGAATATACAATCTCCACACCTTTCTAATACATAATCATTAACCTGTCTTCGTGCGCTCATCTTCATTGGTTACCAGTTTACTCGCATAGTCTTTAAAGCTATAGTGTCTTTTTAATTCACTGCGCTTGTGCAGGAGGAGTCAGGGGGGTACTTGCTTCAGTCCCTAATTGGGTCGGTGGTCACGATCTCCCCCTGCCCGAATTACCTCTTACCCAGTTTTTTCTATTATGTGCATGCCCCTTTTGTTCTGCCATCCCCTTATCTTTGAAGGTCAGCAACCATCCGCTTAGCCATCCTCCCTTCCTTTTTACATTTTATCAATGTAGCAAAATATGCATTACTTCACTGCTACTCAAGGACTATATTTCATTAGTATAACAAGATCTACTACTTAAAGGCATAGGATCATATTTCATTAGTATAACAAAATCTGCTACCAAAATCTACTACTTAAAGGCAACACTATGACATGACAAAAAGCTGCAGAAGCCATCTGCATGCTTCTGCCCTGATAGCTGCAGAGACACCCTTGACACCCAGCAAGGCAAAGGGCTCCGGAGCGGAGGATCGCGATGGGGTACCCTTCCTAAAGTGGCAAATCGGTGGCAAAAGTGCAGGGCAAAAGTGCAAGGAGGGAGGGTACCCCAGCCCCCCCACCCCAAGCGGGAAAGAGTGAGCTCCTGACAAGAGGCAGCTCTGACTCAGCATGGGCAGGGACAAGAGCGATGGTGGCCTAACCCCCTCACGTACAAAAGCAGCCCTCAGGGAGCACGAGGAACCAGGAGCACAGTGAACAGGACAGGCAAACAGGGTGTGGCACGGCAGTTTGTGTGGCACTTTGCACAGGCGGGGCATGCGGGCAGGGCACAGTCCCCTCCTGGCTCTAAAGGGAAACTCAACTAGTGGTCATCGCCCTCTCAGGAGAGGACCTAGCAGCTATGGTTTCCACTCACCCAAAAGCCATCGCCACAAGGAATGCGGCGACCTAGACGGAGCTCCTGCACAAACATACAGCCGTCCAGGTCTCTGGCTTCAGGGAGTGCCTGAGCCTGTCACTCATACCAGAGGGCAGCACAGACAACAGCTGATTTCAGTGTGACCAAGTGAATGATCTGCTCAGCCTGGTGGCAGAGCTGAAAGAGAGTGGAAAGGCTGAGGAGTATCAGGGAGTGTGAGAGGGAGACAGATTGGTGGAGCCACACCCTACCATCCCTGGTGCCAAGGCAGCAGATGGAGGCTCCACAAGGAGCAGAGGCTCCCCTACCCTCTTGCCAGGAAGCAGAAAGAGGGGACCTCAGAGACAGGGGGGGAATGGAAACAGGTCCCTGCTCGGGACAGCAGGCGAATCCCCTCCCGGCCTCCCTTACCTTCCCAGTTGCCCTTACACAACAAATGTGGGACTCTGGTACTTTGAGGGCCAGGCAAATGAGGATGTAGGTGACGGTCCATCCAGGGGGTTGCCTAGGGCAAGTGAGTCAGCCCCACGCATTATGACTGCTTCTGTTAAGAAAAAAAGGAGGGTAACTGTCATAGGCGATTCCCTCCTGTGGGGAACAGGGGGCCCAATATTCCGACCAGACCCATCCCCCAGGAAAGTCTGCTGCCTCCCTGGGGCCCACGTTAGAGACGTTACTAAGAAACTCCCCGATCGGGTACAGCCCTCTGATTCTTACCTGCTGTTCGTTATGCAGGTTGGCAGTGATGAGGTTGCAGAGAGAAGTCCAAAAGCGATCAAAAGGGACTTCAGGGCACTGGGACAATTGGTTGAAGGATCGGGAGGGAGCACAGGTAGTGTTTTCCTCAATCCTGTCAGCGGCAGGGAAGAATACTGAAAGGAATAGGAAAGCTCAGCTGATTAACAGGTGGCTCAGAGGCTGGTACCATCGGTGGAATTTTGTTTTTTTCGATCATGGGGAGGTTTACACAGCACCAGGCCTGCTGGAGGCAGATGGAGTTCAGCTATCTCCAACAGGGAAAAGGATCCTCGCTCATGAGTTGGCAGGGCTCATCGAGAGGTCTTTAAACTAGGTTCGAAGGGGGAAGGGGATATAAGGAGGCTCGCTAGAGAGGAGCCCAAGGGTGGCATGGCAACATTGGGGGTGAAATCAATAGCCCATCTCAAGTGCATCTACACCAATGCATGCAGCATGGGCAACAAGCAGGAGGAGCTGGAAGCCCTTGTGCAGCAGGATGGCTATGACATAGTCGCCATCACAGAAACGTGGTGGGACGACTCTCATGACTGGAGTGCTGCACTGGATGGCTATAAGCTCTTCAGAAGAGATAGAGGCAAGGAAGGAGAGGCAGTGGGGTGGCTCTGTATGTTAGGGAGTGTTTCAATTGTATAGAGCTTAACAATTGTGATGATAAGGTTGAGTGCTTATGGGTAAGGATGCCCTCATCCTTGGGGAAGGCCAACAAGGCAGACGTCGTGCTGGGAGTCTGTTATAGACTACCCAGCCAGGGTGTAGAGATAGATGAAGCATTCTATAAGCAGATGGCAGAAGTCTCACAATCGCTAGCCCTTGTTCTTGTGGGGGACTTCAACTTGCCAGACATCTGCTGGAAATACAACACAGCAAACAGTCTTGGAGGTTCCTGGAGTGCGTGGAAGATAACTTCCTGACATAGCTGGTAAGTGAGCCTACCAGGGGTGGTGCCTCGCTTGACCTGCTGTTTACAAACAGAGAAGGACTCATGGGAGATGTCGCGGTTGGAGGCCATCTTGGGCTTAGTGACCATAATATGATATGATAGAGTTTTTGATTCTTGGCAAAGCAAGGAGGAGGCCAGCAAAACCACTACCATGGACTTCCAGAGGGCAGACTTTGGCCTGTTCGGGACGCTGGTTGGGAAAGTCCCTTGGGAGGCAGTCCTGAAGGGCAAAGGGGTCCAGGAAGGCTGGGGGTTCTTCAACAAGGAAGTCTTAAAGGTGCAGGAGCAGGCTGTCCCCATGTGCCGTAAGACGAACCATCAGGGAACATGACCAGCCTGGCTGAACAGGGAGCTTTTGCTGGGACTCAGGGAAAAAAGGAGAGTTTACCACCTTTGGAAGAAGGGGCAGGGAACTCAAGAAGAATACAGGGATCTCGTTAGGTCATGCAGAGAGGAAATTAGAAACGCAAAAGCCCAGCTAGAACTCAATCTGGCCACTGTTGTAAGAGATAATAAAAAATGTTTCTACAAATACATTAACAACAAAAAGCGAGCCA
Organism: Pelecanus crispus; assembly: GCF_030463565.1. Lineage (NCBI taxonomy): Eukaryota > Metazoa > Chordata > Aves > Pelecaniformes > Pelecanidae > Pelecanus > Pelecanus crispus. The sequence continues at coordinate 1,699,363 of NC_134673.1, read as the reverse complement.
AGGAGAATCTCCATCCTTTATTGGATGCAGGGGGAGCATTGCCACCAAGTATGAGGAAAAGGCTGAGGTACTTCATGCCTTCTTTGCCTCTGTCTTTAATAGCCAGACCAGTTATCCCCAGGGCATTCAGCCCCCTGAGCTGGAAGACAGGGATGGAGAGCAGAATGAAGCCCCCATAATCCAGGAGGAAGCAGTTAACGACCTGCTACACCACCTGGATGCTCACAGGTCTATGGGGCTGGATGGGATTCACCCGAGAGTACTGAGGGAGCTGGCAGAGGAGCTTACCAAGCCACTCTCCATCATCTATCAGCAGTCCTGGTTAACAGGGAAAGGTCCCTGATGACTGGAGGCTTGCCAATGTGACGCCCATCTACAAGAAGGGCCAGAAGGAGGACCCGGGAAACTACAGGCCTGTCAGCCTGACCTCAGTGCCAGGAAAGATTATGGAGCATTTCATATTGAGTGAGCTCAACAGCCATGTGCAGGTCAACCAGGGGATCGGGCCCAGCCAGCATGGGTTTATGAAAGGCAGGTCGTGCTTGACCAACCTGATCTCCTTCTATGACCTGTTGACCTGCCTAGTGGATGAGGGAAAGGCTGTGGATGTCATTTACCTGGACTTTAGCAAAGCCTTCGACACAGTCTCCCATAGTATTCTCCTTGGGAAGCTGGCAGCTCATGACTTGGACGGGCATAGTCTTCGCTGGGTTAAAAACTGGTTGGGTGGCCGAGCCCAGAGAGTAGTGGTGAATGGAGCTAAGTCCAGTTGGCAGCCGGTCACGAGCGGTGTTCCCCAGGGCTCTGTTTTGTTGCCAGCCTTGTTTAATATCTTTATCAATGATCTGGATATCTTTTAATATATAATATTTAATATTTATTTTTATATATTTATATTTATATATTTATATTTATAATATTATATCTTTTAATATTTATTATGTAGTATTTTATTTAATATCTTTATCAATGATCTGCAGCACTCAGGGCATGTCAGCATCCCCAGCAGAGCCGTCCCATGCTCTTTCAACTCGCTTGGTTGCTGCCATTCCAGAGACCGACATGGCTGCCTGCCAGCCCCGTGCCCCAGGACTACAGCTCCCGGCGTGCCCTGGGAACCAACATGGCCTCACAGTAGCCCCGTGCCCCAGGACTACAGCTCCCGGCGTGCCCTGGGAACCAACATGGCCGCTCAGCAGCCCCGTGCCCCAGGACTACAGCTCCCGGCGTACTGCGGGCGCTCTGTCCTGCTGTTTGACCCTGCGGTGGAGCCGGGAGGAGGAGGAGGAGAGAGGGAGAGAGCAGCAGAGAGGGGTGGGGCAGGGTGGTGGGGTGGCCGGAGAGGGATGGGAGGAGAGAGGGACGGGAGACGGACAGAGGGACGAGGAGGACAGGGGAGGAGCTGAGCAGGGAGTGGAGGAAGGAAAAATACTGGTGAGCTGGCACAGGGGTAGAGCGGGAAAGAGATGGAGGGCAAGGGGCTGGAGAGGTGCAGGAAAGAAAACAGCGCTAAGCAGCAGGACAGGGAGAGAGAGAAGGAGAAGGGCAGGAAGGAGGACAGAGGGGTGGACAGACACAGGCAGGGTGAGGGAGCAGGGTGGGGCAGCAGAGAGAGAGAAAAGGCAGCAGGAGAGCAGAGAGAGAGAGAAATGGAACAGGGATCAGGACAGCGGGAGAAAGGGGAAAGGGTGCGAGGGAAAAGGAAGGGGAGAGAGCGTGGGACAGAGAGCAAGGGAAGGATGGGAAACAATCCAGAGAGACTGAGAGCCAGAGGGATGCGGATCAGGATAAGCAGGTGGAGAAGGACAGTAGAGCAATGGCCTCCAGGATGGAGGTGGAGGAGGAGCAAAACGGGCTGGCGAGCAGGGTGGAGGCCCAGAGAGAAGGGAGAAGCAGAGGCAGCTGAGCAGGGGAGAGAGGCAGGAAAGAGGGGACAGGCTGCAGGACAGAGAGGAAGAATAAAGCCAGGAAGCAGGAGAGGGCAATAGAAAAGATGAGAGAGATGTAGAGAAAGAAGAAAATAGCAACAGGACAGAGAAGGAGGAATTAGAAAATACAGACAGGGAGTCAGACAGAGAAAGAAAAAGAAAGAAAAAAATAGCAATGGGCTAAAGACAGAGAGGGAGGAATTAAAAAATGGGGGCAGGGAGACGGACAGAGAGCAATGGGGAGGGACACAAAAGAGCAATGATGGGCAACTGTCCCCATTTCTTGAGCAGTCCCCAAGAACTGCATTACTGGGGGCCTCAAGGAATGTGCTGCCTGCAAAAGCCCTGCCCTTGGGCCTAATCCTGCATCCTAATAATTGGCATCACCTTGCAGAGTGGCCAGGAGTGGGGAGAAAAGCCCAGCTGGGAGGAAAACAGTCACCCAGCTTTGGGTTTTTTGTTGGTTTGCTTGTTGGTTTTGCTTTTAAAATAATACTATTTAGGCTCTAAATTCAACTTGCAAGGAAAAAGGAACCAGGCATACCAGGCTGGACACATTTCAAGCCTGAATCCATTCAACAGCCGCGCAAACCACCGCTCGCTCCCGCTGTGCACGCTCCACCGCCTGCCTGCAGGTACAGGCAGCCGCCTTGTTTCTTGAGCGCTCCCCAGGAGCAGCACCACCAGGCAGCTCAAAAAACCCTCCTGCCTGCAAAACCTTGAGCACGGGTTAATGGGGGACAATTTCTCCTCTCTTTAGACCTGCTGATTAAAGACTCATCCATCAGGAGATGGCTCCGGACCATGCCAGGGCCAGCGGCGCTGCTTTCTGGATGCCATGGCAGCGATGGGCAGAGGGACCGGTTGTCAAATCCCAGGTCTGGGTACCCGTGTGGGGTGTGAGGGTCCCCCCTGCCTGGCTTTTCCCAGCAAAGTCGCAGCCGGTGCTGTCCCCGTGCTGCAGCCCCGGGGCCAAGGCTCAAGGAGCCAGGCATTTCTGTGGGTGCTGCACCCTGCTGGGCCCCAGTGCCGTCCGCCCTGGGCTTCCCCCGCTGTTCTCTCCAGCTCTGCTTTCTGCCAGGACCGGGGACACCGCAGAATGCCTTGCCTGCTCCCCACAGCCGTCCTGACCCATGTCTGCAGCTTGTACCAACGTTGTGTCCACAGCATCCAGCGTGTGATTTGGGGGTGGCAGGTCTCTTGTGGCACCCTGGGAACGGGGACAAAGCAAACGCCATCGCTCTCTGTCACGAATGCAGGTTTGTGAATCCTGCTGATTATATCGATTCACTATGAATGAGTGACTTTACACAGTTTGATTTAGTAAAAGTTAGAATTTACTTGTAGCGAATTGCAGAATTTGATTATAATATTTTCAATAGCACTCAATCATCAATGATTAACAAAGTGATTAGACAAAATTGATCAAAACAGTGACTTAGTTACAGATTCGAAGATGGCAAGGTTCACTCTATTACTACATAGAAGCACATAAAAGAGAATTAAATCACAACAAGTTAAAACAATTCATAAAAGCATTGTGTATATATGGAATAAAAGCAAGGGGGGGGGGCTCCCGTTGAGTCACGAGGTTTAGACTAGACCCCCTTGCTTTCTAAACTCCTTCTCAGAGAGGAGCCCAGGTGCGGCTGGGCCCACTCTTAGTCTCAGACTTGGTCAACAGTTTAGGAGAGTAATGCTATAAGAATAGTACAGCAATATAAAACTCCTTTTAAAATTAAATCATACATCTATAAAACTACTTAAATTGATTCATGCGTGCACACTTACAACTATAAATGCATGTATGAAAATAGTATACCTGTTAAAATAGTATACCTGTTAAAAATTCCCCTCGAGTTTAGTGAAATACTCACGTCTAATGCCTTGGCATTTCTCAACGGGTGAGAGTAGAGTCTCAAGGAGTGAAGAATATCAGCAGCCCAGGCTCCATTGTCGATCTCTGGCAATGGAGTTCTGGTAGCAGCAGACTTTCGGAGTCTGCTAGTTTTTGCTGACTCTCAGAGACATTTTGATCGGAGGGAGATGCTGGTGCGGCCTGCAGCGGTCCAGGAGAGCTCAAAGGGCCTCACTTAGGACTGCCGTTTATAGGATTGTGAGATGATTGACTTTAATCACCAGTAAATTTCCATCCGAGCCACAATTCGGGTCGGCTTGTTGCTGGAATTCTAGCAGCGATGATACCACTCTGTTTCAAGGCTGTCTGCGGTAGCTGTTTGTTCTCATTCTCCTCGTTAGCCATAATACGAATCTTGATAAGGACAGAGCCGCTCTCTGCTCCAGCCATGTAGGAGTTTCTGGTACAATTAAGGGGCGCTTAACTGACCAACTCGCTACACAAAAGCTGTGGCCTGGAATTCCTGAGATTGTAAAGCAGCCGAAGTAAAGGGGAAAAACAACAGAAAAACGGCGGGGGGAGATGTACCACCACACTCTTTTTTGATCTTTGTCCCCAGGGTGAGCAAGTGGAGATGTACCATGTGCTGGAGAGCGTCCTGCAGGGAGGTGACAGCTGATCGCAGAGCAATACTGAGACCCGCCTGACAGCCAAGGCAGCCGGTGGCCACAGAGCAGCCCAGGTGAGCTGGTTCTCTTGGAGGCCACCAGAACAGCCTTCCTCTGCCCCTGGTTTTGGTGAGATATGGAGCAGCACAGAGATGTTTTTCAGGCCTCCAGGCCTGAGGAGGGTTTCCCAGTGACCCCGTGAGAGATCCTGCTCCCAAGAAGCACCTCCTGATAGAGCAAAGGCTGTATCCAGCCACCCAGCGCTGAGTACGGCTGCCTCAAGGGGTCTTGCAGGTAGGATGGGGTCATCTGCCTGGTGGCTGTGGCACAGAAACAATGAGCTGAAGCCCTGTGGTCATGGCTGGCTGGTTCAAAGTCTCCGAGTGCCTCAGCCTTTCTCCCCAGGAGCATTTAACCTGGGCACTTTTTCAGTGTGTGAAGATGGATGCTGGTGACATCTGGTGGCTCCATCTCACTCCCACTTCAGAGTTATGATGTCTGAGATCCGGGGCCACCTGAAGGCCCTGGCAGAGATCTCCAGGGAGTTTGTGTTCCGCTTTCTGATATCTTAGGGCTACAGTGTGCTAGGGTTATGGGGCGACAGGGTTATGCTAGAGTTTAAGCAAGTTACAATTAAAGCGTGTTACTGTTAGGAGAGAATCTGGGTTTGTTGTCCCTGGTTCCTGGGGTTAGGTTTTTTTTACCTTACCTTGTGTTCTGTGTGGTCTTTTTTTGTGGAGAGTCCTTTTTTTTCAGTTTGTTTGCGATTTTAGGGTTTGGAATGGGGCCTTTGGTTTGTGTGCGATGTTTCTTCTGGTTGTTTTTTTGCTGTTATGGTGGACTGTGTTGTGTTTTCTGTCTTGAAACCATCATTTCTGGTCTAATATGTCTACTTCATGTCAGGCAGTGTCACCTCTGGTGTGCTCTGACTCATTTCTGGCAAGTCGGTAGGTAGGTTGCCAGGTAGGTAGGTATGGAGGACTTGCGGTCCATGGAGAATGACTGCCAGATGACTAATGGGCAGTTCTGGGGAGGGGTGAGAGGACTTCTGGCCCATCGGTAATGACTGCCAGAGGACTAAATGTGCTTCTGAGTTTGTGTGGACTTCCAAATGCATGGTCATTTCTCCTGCCTTGAGGAAGAGCCCTGGGAATACACCAGCTGCACAGAAGGACAAGGGTTTCCCCAAGGGTACATAGCTTTTTGGTTTTTGCTTTTGAGTAAGCAATCTGCAAAGAGGCTGCTGTCATTAATTTTGGTGACATTTTGTAAAGTCCTGCACTGAGTTTCGTGTGACTTGAAGCATTGCTGACAAAATAGTGGAGGTTTGCCTGGGTGTTGTGGATGCTTCAGGTTTGAACGTCTGCTCGTGGTGGTGACTTCATGCAGTCCTTAGCTCCTGTCTCAAGGCACAACGTGTGCTTAGGACGAGGTTCATCATCCATGCTAGTGGATGTGAATCTGTATTTCAAATAGATTTCTTGATCGTTTTGGGTAGTGGGGGGTGAATTTCTTGTCAGATCTGATTCCATCATCCTTGGTTTTGCCTCTTCACATGGCTGGCGAAGAGCTCGTAGGAAGAGCAGGAGGAGGGACAGTGCTGCCATTTCCACATTGACTGCTTGTACCAGAGTTATCAGGGTTCTCTTCCATATGTAGTTTCTTTGCAGGCATCTCTTGAAGCCATTTGTCTGTTTTGTGAGAGGTAGTGGACTTAACGGGAAACCTACTTTAACATTTTTTGGTTGTTCTTGCATTCTTTGGCAATATCTACTTAAAAGTCTACTTCAGCAAAAGAAGAAGAAATCACTTCTGATTTCTGTGTCTGACTAAAAGGACTAAGCTGATGACAGAGAGAACTGATGTGAAGAGCCATTATTTTGGCATTATTCGGTACCACATCTGACTTGTTGTGCTTTCCCTGTGTGTAGGGTGGTGGTTTGCACATGGCACTGCTCTGCGCTGCTGGGTCCATGTCCCTTTTTGCAGTTAAAGGTTTTTCTCTCTGAAAATTTAAACCTGATAATTTAAATTAGTATGCCTAAAGGTAGGGAAAAGAGGCCTTTTACTTACAAGAGCAGTTATAACACATGCTGTAAAACTGAATCTTAATCTCTAAAAAAAAATCAACAGGTGCCTCCCATCTGTTGTTGGTAAATGAGGAGCTATACAATAGTATAGTTTCACACTTTATTTTTTGGGAAAATCTCCAGGTTTAAGCCACAGGTCTTAATGACAAATGACAACATTAATATTGCAGTGGATTTACATAGAACATCACATTTTTAACGATGATTGATGCAGAGTACTTGTGGCGCCTGTGTTTAATGCCTGGTGTTCCACATCCTTTCCTCTCAGAGCTGCGATCAGAATCTTCATGCGGAGGAGAGCTGTTTGCCTCGTGACCTCGTGAAGAAAATCAAGAGCAGAAAGGAAGAAGTGGGCCTGATGGCAAACCCAATGTCAAGAACCTGCTCCCATGGGCCAGAGGTCAGTCTTGGTCTTGCTGTCAGTGAAGCGAAGCTGTGTGACGGGGCGGTGATGCTGGTGCTGGGGCGGTGATGGAGGCCTCCGTCCTGCCAGCGTTGGTGCAAATCAGCGTGGTTTCTCCCACGGGCGCCCACCACCCGGAGCGATACCCCCTCTCCCCACCCTCTCGGTGGCCATCCCCAGCCCAGCTCAGGCATCTGTGGGGTGGGAAGGGGCTGCGTTAGCCCCCGTGCCCCACCTCCCACTGAGCAAATGACCGCAGGCAGAGAGAGGCGCTGCAAAGCGAACAGCCAACACTTTTAATAAAATAAGGAAGAAGCAGGGATGTGGGAGAGGGCTGGGGCTGGGGCTGGAGTGGGTGGGTGCAGGTCTCTGCCTCCAGATCTCCCCCTGCGCGTGGGTGCTATGGGGGACGGTGCTGGACCGGTGGCTATGGGTAGCCATTGCTGTCGGCTATCTCCATGTTGATCTCCCTCTGCACAAAAACTGCAGCTGGCCCAGTGACATGTGCAGGGCCGCCCGCTGCTGCTGCTCCTGGGCCAGCTTCTTCCTGTGCTTGCGCTTGGGCCGCTGCTTGGGTGAGATGGGCACCGACTCCTCCTGCTCCTCCAGTAGGGTGGGCGCAGCTGCGAGGCCCCCGAGGGCCAGCATGGGGTGGTCGGGGGTGCGTGGCAGCTGCGGTGGCATGCGCAGGTGCTGGGGCAGCCCCTCGCGTGGGGTTTGGCCCCCCGTGGGCGACAGGCGCAGCCAGCTCAGCTGCCTGGGTTTGGCGGCAGCCCCGGTGCGTGCCTTGCTGCTCAATGCCGCCTCTGGTGCCATCTCCTTCCTGCCATGAGGTGGGGGCTTGGAGTCAGCCGTCCCTGAGCTGGGTCTTGGGGCTACGGGCAGGGTCTTGGGGAGTCTGGGGGGCACACTGGGGCCGGGCTGGGGCTCCGGGTCGGGCGGTTGGTTCAACATACTTTGTAAGCGTGGAAGAGAACTGGATGTGGACAAGCAAACGCTTCAGGCAACTGCAAAGTAGAGGTGGGGGCAGTCTGTAGTATTTCTGTCAGGATCAAGAGCTAAAGGATGTTTCCATTCAAAGAGCCAAGTCTGTTGGGAGCTCCAGTCTCCAAAACTCTAAACCCTGTGTGTTAAACAGTGCTCAGCCCTGATGTTTATTTCTGCTACTCTCCAACACGGTTTCTCTGGGCTTTTTGTTTGCTTGGGTTTTAGTCTGTGGTAGGTGTCCAAGCTTAGTTCCATCAAAGCACTTGCAAGCCTGCCACTTGCTGGGGGCCAAGGCGAAGGAAGAAGCCTCGTGCTTGTATCAAGCCCAACGCAAAATTAAAGCACTGAGAAGTTCCCCGAGTCAGCCCTGAGCCAGAGTGCAGGTATCTAAGCTGCGATGAGGTGGAAGAGCCTGGAAAACATTTCATCGGCAGGAGGCAATGGAAGAAGGCAGGGTGTATATGGCACCTGGGATTACGTGGTAGGCTCAGTTTTGTTAGTGGATCAGTACTGTACTTGAACATTGACTAAGCCCCAGGTCAGAGCAGAAATTCTTGTTACTAATCGCAGGTGCCAGAGCACTCGTTCTGCTCTCTCCTCCCTGGTTCATTAATTTAGTCTTTTGTGTATATGCAGGGCCTTGATAATGCTACTGTGTGGGCACCATGTATGTGAGTGGCAGGTTTTCTGTGTGACTGATGTTTCTTTTAAACAGGAACATCTTGATATGTACTCCCCAGGAACTAAGGAAGTGCAACAAACTGATGAAGAAAGAGGTGCCAGTGAAGGAGGGAGTGTAGGTTAGTTCTGGTTTTAAATGTTCTTGGCTGTGTTCTAGCCAAAAGCCTTGGCTTAAACAGCTGAAATGAGCTGAACCACTGGGTATTTTTCATCCCTACACAACTCTGTATTGCTACAGACATTACCAGCCATAGTCATGGACTCTGAGCCTGTACTGTAGCAAGGTCAAAGCAGGTGTTAAAAAAATTTTAAAAAGTGTGCTTTTCCAAGATGCTTACAAGATTGAAAAGAAGAGATGTCTGTGGGCAGGTGGGAATATCCAGAAATGGGCAGTGTCACCTGGAATGAGGAAGAGTGATGTGGGTCCAGCTGTAGCATGCCAGTTTTCATGGCCTTGAGCAGCAGAGCAAGGATTTTGAGGCAGCAAGGCCGTCTGCCAGGGTGTGTGAACAGCTCTTCGCGAGCATGGGGATGGCGATGGGAGAAGACAGTGCTGTTCCTGTTGGTGTGTAGCAGGTGACAGTCAGTGGAAGCTGCTGTCAGGACGTGTAATTAGGAGCCGTTGTCGTGGTACTCGGTGGGAAATAGCATGAGGGAGGAGGCTAAGGCATGAAAGGCCGCATTAACTGATGTGTGAAGTGAGGGGAACAACGGGACGGTGTTAAGGAGACTGTTAGTTGCGATGAAGGCAGTGAGTGAGATGATGCTTGTAGGAGCTTTCTGAGTGAGTGAGAATGTGGCAGGGCTGCATGTAAGGAGAGAAAAGGTTGCGGCAGGAGTTGAGCTGATGAGAACTCAAGCAGGAGCTGATTTGGGCGGTGTCTGGCGAAGTCGTCATCTTGTATGTGTTGCACAGAGTGCGTAAGGCCTGACTGCTGGCAAGGAAAGGAGCGTGAAAGGAGTGTTGGAGTGCCAAGGAATGGGGATAGATGTGATCCCAGAGTCATTTCTCCATTTTCCATGGGCTGTCTGTATAACCCCATGTAACTCATCTTGCATTCAGAAAGAAGTGGCAGCCTTTTGGTGAATGGAGGGGAAAAAAAAAAAAGAAGAGGTAACGTGTGGCAGAGCTAGAACATGGAGTGAGATTACCATGCTTAGTCTGACCATTCTAGAGTATTAGAAACATTTCCTTGAGACACTTTGCCAAAAGGTGGCCCCCCCCCGCCACCGTTCCTCTCCAGTTTTATTGCTGGGCGTGATGTCATATGGTCTGGAATATCCCTTTGGTCAGTTGGGGTGAGCTGTCCCGGCTGTGTCCCCTCCCAACTTTCTGTGCACCTGCAGGGTCAGACAGCAGGAAGGAGCTCCCCGCGGCATGCCGGCAGCCGTAGTCGTGGGGCACGGGGCTGCTGGTCAGCCATGTTGGTCTAGGGAATGGCAGAGATGAAGTGAGATGAAACGCCACGGGATGGCTCTTCCAGGGACGCTGAAATGCCCTGAGTGCTGCAGGGGAATTTGTGATTTGCAGCGGCAAATGTAGTCACTCAAGGAGACCGATCCTCCCCGGGTGGCATCCTTGCTGGCTCTCCGTCCCCCTGTCAGTGGGTTTTTGGGGCCCTGGCTGGTGGGACCCACAGGGCACGTTCTGACAATTCCCTTCCCCAATTATTTAATCAACCAGTCTTTATAGTATGGAAGTGTGTTAACTTTGTAGATATATATGATGATGTCAAGTGAGACTCTGTAATGTGAGGAGGTAGTGGAGTTTTCCTTGGAGACTCTGATATTGCTCATGCTGAAGTGAAACAAAGGAAAGGCCAGCCTGTCCCTGGGAAGAAGGACTTTGCATCTGGGAAGCTTAGAGCTGTCCATGAAGGCTAAAGGATAGCCCAGGTCAACCAGATAATGCCAGCGTCCTAGCCTCTCTGAGACGTCTTTGAAAGGCTCCCAGCATGGTCTGGCATCATAGATCAGTAACTCCAGCAAGACTGACTCCAGGGACATCTGGATGAATAGACAAGCGGCGAGAATGCTGCAAAGCCAGAGTTGCTTTGCAAAGTTTGGCTAGGATTAGTAATTGGGAGCGTGGGTGCTAGTGAAGAGTCAAGTTGTCTTGTACGTGAACAATGGAAGGGTATAAGAAGGCTGTGTAAAAGCACATTTGGAGTGCCCCAGTTGGGCTGGGACATGGCACGCAGATGAAAAAGTACTTGCCCCTCTAATTGTATACTTTGCATCCTGGCCTCTCGCCTTGGTCGGCATGGGCCGGTTGCGAATTCTTTGTGACACCGTCTTGGGGCTCAGCTGTGGGCAGGGGGTTTTGCTGGGTGAGGTCCAGGCAGCGCCGGACAAGGCCGTAGAGGGGTGGGAGCGAGCTGGGCAGCCGATGCAGCACAAGCTCCGGGATCTCACTGTGTGAGCCCATGCAGCTATGGCCACTCGCCGGCCAGGTGCCAGCTGCGTTTTGCGCGCTCAGCCAGTCCCTGCCTGGCCCCCTGGGGTGGCCGCAGCTCCTTGCCAGGGCCGGATCTGGCTCACCGGCTGTGATGCTGGTGCTGGGGCGGTGATGGAGGCCTCCATCGTCCCGGCGTTGGTGCAAATCAGCGTGGTTTCTCCCACGGGCGCCCACCACCCGGAGTGATGCCCCCTCTCCCCACCCTCTCGGTGGCCATCCCCAGCCCAGCTCAGGCATCTGTGGGGTGGGAAGGGGCTGTGTTAGCCGCCGTGCCCCACCTCCCACTGAGCAAATGACCGCAGGCAGAGAGAGGCACTGCAAAGCGAACAGCCAACACTTTTAATAAAATAAGGAAGAAGCAGGGATGTGGGAGAGGGCTGGGGCTGGGGCTGGAGCAGGTGGGTGCAGGTCTCTGCCTCCGGATCTCCCCCTGCGCGTGGGTGCTGCGGGGGACTGTGCTGGACCGGTGGCTATGGGTAGCCATTGCTGTCGGCTATCTCCATGTTGATCTCGCTCTGCACAAAAACTGCAGCTGGCCCAGTGACATGTGCAGCGCCGCCCACTGCCACTGCTCCTGGCCAGCTTCTTCCTGCGCTCGCGCTCGGGCCGCTGCTGGGGTGTCATGAGCACCAACTCCTCCTGCTCCTCCAGTGGGGTGGGCGCAGCCGTGAGGCCCCCGAGGGCCAGCACGGGGTGGGTGGGGGTGCGTGGCAGCCACGGCAGCATGTGCAGGTGCTGGGGCAGCCCCTCGCGTGGGGTTTGGCCCACCATGGGCGACAGGCGCAGCCAGCTTGGCTGCTTGGGTTTGGCAGAAGCCCCAGTGTGTGCCTTGCTGCTCGATGCTGCCTCCAGTGCTGTCTCCTTCCTGCCTGAGGCAGGGGCTTGGAGTCAGCCACGCTGCATCTCGGGGCCGCGGGCAGGGTCTTGGGGAGTCTGGGGGTCACGCTGGGGCCGGGCTGTGGCTCCAGGTCGGGCAGTTGGTGTCCCAGCCCCACCACCTTCACTCTTTGCCCCAGCGGGTGGAAACCCTGGATGGAGCTCAGCAAGTGCCCTCAGGTCGTTGCGGGGTGTCCTCAGCCCTGTGGTGTGGATGCTGTTCCTAGGGACGCTGTTTCCCGCCTGCGGTGGGGATGCTGGCAGTGGGGCTGTCAGCGGCAGGAAGGGGCAGAGATGGCGGTAGCAGGGGTGTTGGTACCAGGCCGCGGTGGGGATGCTGTTTCGGGGCGGTGGTTCCTTTTAGCAGCCGCACAGTTCAGTAGACTGGGCTGGGGGAGGGTCCCTGGGCTGGGCGCGGGGCCGGAGCCCCAGGCCCATGGTTTAAGGACTCCATGCTGCAGGGTTTTGGTGGACTGGCTGCATTAAACCTGTCCCCTCCTGCTGCACAAAGGACCTTTACCCCTGGCATCGCCCCGGGTTCTAGGTTGCTTGGCGGGGACGTTGTTGGATTCGGATGCTCTCCGCTTGCTGCTTCCTGCCTGCTGCCCGCTGCCGCCTGCTGCATCGCCGTCCCCGTCCATCTTCCTCTGCAAGAGAGTATTTGAGTGTTTGGCCACCCGGCACACCACCACCATCTTCTTTTTCTTTGGTGGGATGGTGTCCCGTGGGGCACTCACTCTTGCATGTTGCGTCTTGCAGGTGCTGGCTGGTACGGAGCGCTTGGCCTTCTTGCCGCCCGCCTCTCCTGAGCTGGCCACCATTTGGCAGGATACGGTGCCCGGCGGCAGTGGCAAGCGGGTCAAAAGCACCCGGGGCTGCCTCCACAGTGCCTCCTCCAGCAGTTGGTCCATGCGGGGCGGATGGCACCGGGGGGCAGCCGGGGGCATCACCGCCGCCACTCGCTGTCTGCTGCAGCCGCCCTCTGCCCTGTAGTCCAAGAGGTGGGGGAGGTTGTTGAGGGAGGAGGTCAAGTTGGGGATGTTGGGGACATCGGAGATGGTGTCCTCACCATCCCCCAGCCCCACCACCACCACTCCCTCCTCAGGGCAGCCTCCCTCTGCCACGTACTTGGAGAGGTCAGGGACCTTGGTGGTCAAACTGGGGACACTGGCAGCAGAGGTGGTGTTCTCGCTGTCCCCTAGCCGCACCACGACCGCTTGGTCTTGGTGGCACTTGCTGTCCGCCGTGTCCTCCAAGAATTCACGGAACTCAATGAGGAAAGCGTTGGTGGTGAGGCTGTTGGGGAAATCAAGGATATGAGGGTGGGTGTCCTTGCTGTCCCCCAGCCCTGCCGCCACCACTCAATCCTTGGGGCAGCCGCCCTCCGCCACGTACTCGGAGAGGTCGGGGAACTCCTGGAGGAAAGCAGACAAGTCAGGGACATCAGAGACGGTGTCCTTGCTGTCCCATAGACCCGCCACCGCTGCTTGCTCTTTGGGGCAGCCGCCATCTGCCGCATACTCAGAGAGGCTGGGGAGCTGGTGGAGGAAGTCAGTCAAGCTGGGGCTGTCAGGGACATCAGGGACAGTGTCCTCGCTGTCCATGTTGTTGAGCCAGGTGAGCATATAGTTGGCGGTGGTGTTCTGTGCTCAGGAATCCCTTTGGTGAAGGCATATGGCCCCTGCTTGGACAGCTCCGTGGGCTTCCCTGGGGCTGCCGGGGTGGTCACCACTGCTGAAATAGCAAACAAAGGCAACCCAACCCCAGGGTGATGCAGGGTTTCCTCAGCTTGGCCGCCCACCTGCAGGCTCTGCTACCCCCCAAACCTCACCTTTGGGTTTTGTTGCAGTTCCGCTGGTGAGCGGAGCCAGGGCACGCTGGTGGGGGCTGGCAGCAGGGTCACCATCTTCAATGGCCGCTGCGTCCTTGTTGGCGGCCTCCGATGGCTTCTGGGTGCTGCCAGGCAGGGTGTGGAGCACAGGGGGGCCCTGCACCCAGAGCTGAGCCGTGGGGTGGCGGGGGGCCAGGGCGGTGGGGCAGGCAGGGACGTGCAGCAAGCAGGAACTGTTGGGGTTCAGGGGCTGCCCCTTGACCATGGCCCCCATCCCCAGCTCCATCAGCTGGTGGGGCAGCAGCATCCCTGTCACCACCGGCTGTCCCCAGCTGTAGGCAGAGGGCAAGGGAGCAGCCACGGTGGGGAGCTGCACCCCATGGGGGAGCTGCACCACGGTGGGGAGCTGCACCCCGGGGGGAAGCGGCACCGCGCGATGGAGCTGCACCCCCTGCCCCGGGGCCCCCAGGGGCCCTGGCACTCCCTGGCAGACGCTGCCCTGGGCCAGCTGGTAGGTGACAGTGTGGAGCTGGGCAGGCTCAGAGGACAGTGTCAGCCCCGGGACAGAAGGCAGCACACAGGCAGTGACCGGTGGCAGCATGGCCGGGGTGGTGAATGTGATGCTGGATACCTCCGATGCCATGGGCAGGCGGAGAGGGAACCTCCCTGTTGGGGGAAGCAAAGAGGGGTGATGGGGTGAGATATTGGTGGGCAGAGCCGTCTGGGGAGTTACCTGGGGGGCAGGAGCACCAGGAGGAGCAGGAGCCTGCTGCTGTACCTGCCATGGCGGTTGGTCGGTGTGGGGTTTGTTGGGGACAAACAGCATTGTGGGGGGGGGCGTCCCCATGGCAATGGTTCCGCCAGCACCTGCTTCATCCAGCCTTGCGATGGTTTGATTTGTCATACCACAACGACTTCCCATCTCAATGATTTCCCTGCCTGCTGATGATTTTGTCCTCAATGCTGATTTCCCATCCCCACCATAGTTTCCCATCCATACCCATGATGGTTTCCCATCCCAATGGTGATTTCCCATCCCGATGATGGCTTCCCATCCCAACCATGATTGCATCAGCCCTGTTTCCCACCCCAACAGTTTCCCATCCCAAGCATGCTTTCTGCGGGGAGGTGAATTTCCTCTCCAAGGGGCAGGCATGGGGCCACCACCGGTGGCCCTGCGATGCCGACATATGTGTGCTGCCCCATCCCGCCCCGGTAGTGAGGATGGGGTGCTTTTGGCTTGTGTTTTCCCTCCCCGTCTCTGCCCCAGAGGGGGAAGATGCTGCACCCAAGTGTGGTGGAACCAGTGCTGGTACCGTGTGGCCATGCTGGGGAGCTGTCAGGAAAATTTGGCAAGTGGCCCGTGCCGACCGACGAGAGAGGCTGGGAGGCAAAGTACAGCATTACAAGAGGAATTCTTGCATTCGTGCGCACAAGCTGTCCCATTCAAACTGGCGCAGCCCGAATGTGGTCTGACACGTGGTTCTTAGACCATTCAAGCATTGAGGTCCAACGCAATTTGACAAATCGTTACTGAACACGCACACACACACACGCTGCTGTTTTGCAAAGCAACTCTGTCTCTGTGTCGTCATCATGTATCTGCTGCTTTCTTGATCCAGACGTCCCTGGAGTGGGTCTTGCTGCAGCTCCTTGTCTCTGCTGCCAGAGAAGGGGAGGGTTTCCCAGAGGTGTGGGAGGGGCTGGGATGCTGGCATGATCTGGGCAGTGCAGGGGTGTGCTTTGTTCTTCAGGGTGGGGGCTGTCCTTCTCCTTGCAGAGAGCTGGGGTCATTGGGCACGCTGGCTGAACCATGGCGGTGCAGTATACGGTGTCAGCTCGATGTATCTTAAGAAAGTTCATACAAGTTCATAGTCTAAAGACTAATTGGTACAATAGTTAGGGAATGAGATTTTACTTCCTTTTCTTTGGACCATCAGGCTCACACTATACTATTCATTTTATAAGCCGGAAATTGAGTGCATAAGGTATACAACACTATAAACACACACATACAATTACAAAGCAAAATACGATAGTGAATGCAACAACCCAAATCCTTTTAGTTCACAGTCCTCTACCTGAGCTTGGGAGCCAAGAGGTTAACCAGCCAAAGAGATTTAGGGAAGATCCGTGCCTTACTTCATGTCATACAGTTAAATGAGTCTTTTTCTTTTTTTTCAATCAGTTTCATTTTTCTGGTCTTGATTTACATAAACAGCCCAGCAGCTGTGATTCAACAATGCACACACTGTGTCCTGTGCTGCTAAAAGGTGGTCTCAGGCTAATCAATTCTGTATTAGCATTTGTGGTGATAAGTTGATTTGTTCCTGTAGGGCTGTAATACTCCCTGCGGTTTCATTAATGGCTTTTTCTAATTCTCTTGACACATTCACAATAGCTCTTTCTAGTTTTGCAACCCATAAACGAGGGATAAAAGCTGTTACAGACAGGGGGAACTTAGTGCCACATTCCATCAGAGGGCTGTAACACTTCTTCCCATAACTATCAGTAGCTACGACCTCCAGAGGCAGAAGAGATAGCGGTTCTAACCTGTGCGGAAGGTATTAATGCACTTAGAATCCCCTTTTCAGCTCAGGTGGAGGGTAAATCCTGGAATGCCCTTTCTTCACCTATCCAGTATTGCCCTGGTAGTTGTGCAAATAGGGTAGTCTAATCTTCAGGTAAGTCTGAATGATGCAGATGATTTCCTGTGCAAGGGTTAGCATGTGCCGGATTGGGCTGTTCAGGTAAACCAGTAAGGCTGGGACCCAGAGGAGATGACTCAGAGCAATCAGGATGCTCTGGGCCCGTAGTGGCAGCCAAACTCTTACCATTACCTTTAGTTTGATTGTGGCTTCCTGCAGAAAAGCAAGTGAATCTCTCTGCAAACATCCACGTTATGCAGCAGTGTGCAGGGCTGGATGAACTCCCTCCAGGAAAAAAATGGCCAGCGTGCTGGCTTATTCGAATGGGTTTCACGTAAGGGCTTCTGGAGAATCTCCCTTGCCCGCTCAGTGGATGTGGTAGACGGGAAGGTTTTGGAAGAAGGTGTGGAGGAATGGCGATTGCCTTTAGGGAGAGCTCAGGGTTAGGAGGAAGAGGGTGGGGCTGCCGTGCCCCCATGATGCAGGCCTTTTGCCGTAACACGCTGGGTGACATGAGGCACTGGAGGCAGCCTGTGCACTTGTCATCCAGGAAACCCCTGGGTGGAATGCTGAGGCCGGGCGCCCGAGTGGCCATAGCGAGCGGTCGGGCCTGGGAGCGCTGCATGTGAGAGAGGGAGCGGAGGAGGAGCCGGGGCCGCGGGGGCCACTCCCCATCATGTGGCCGCCCGCTGGGCTGTGAGGAGGAGCATGCCGTGCGTCCACTAGAAGTTCTCCTCCCAGCTGAGCTATGATGCGGTCACCTTCAGTGGCCTCCACATCCCCCTGTGTGACCTCAAGCGCCAGATCATGGGCCGCGAGAAGCTGAAGGCGACCAACTGCGACCTGCAGATCAGCAACGCCCAGACCAACAAAGGTGCATGGGGGTGGCGGGCGCGGGGCCTTGGGCACCTAAAGCTCCCTGTTTATCTGCAGATGTGTCCTGGTTTTGTCTGGGACAGAGTTGGTTTTCTCCCTAGTAGCTGGTGTGGTGCTGTGGTTTGGATTGAGAATGAGAGCATGAGAATAATGTTGATAGCACACTGATGTTGTAGTTGTTGCTCAGGAGTGTTTGTGGCAGTCAAGGACTTTTCCGCTTCCCATGCTCTGCCAGGTGCAGAAGAAGCTGTGAGGGGGCAGAGCCAGGAGAGCTGACCCAAACTGGCCAGAGGGCTGTTCCATACCATAGGGCGTCATGCTCAGTATAGAAAGTGGGGGGAGTTGGCTGGGGCTCAGCGATTGCTGCTCAGGGATGGGCTGGGCATCGGTCAGCGGGTGGTGAGCAACAGCATCACAAAGGGCATCACTTTGTGCTTTGTGTGTTCTTTTCTCATTAGTAGCAGTAGTATTACTATTTCTCTTCCTCTGCTGCCCTGTTAAACTACCTTTTTCTCAACCCAGGGGTTTTACTTTTTTTTCCCCTGCAATTCTCTCCCCCATCCCTGTGGGGTGTGAGGGGAGGGTGAGTGAGCGGCTCTGTGGTGCTTAGTTGCCGACTGGGGTTAAACCACGACAAGATATTTAAACTATGTTCAGGAGAATGTCTGTGAAGAGACTTAAGAGCACAATGTTAGGGGTCCTAGGGGTGCCATTGGATTGCATGACACGCGTAGATAGAGATACATTTCAGGAGTCTTGAATTTTTCTATTTCTATTGAATGAAATTGTCAAGAGCTTTTGAAAAATGGTTAATTTGCCTGAAGGGCTTTTCTGCAGAAGGGTCTCTGAATTTTGTCTTCAATTGCTAAGGTACTGTCAGCTTCATGAATGCTAGCAGGCTGAATGGCCAACTGGCTGGCGTCACTACTGGAATAGTTGGGTCTGTGTCAAACAGAGCCTTAAAACCAGACTGATGGATGGTCATAAACTGTGATGGAGCCCAGTTATTATCCCCAGGAGAAAAAATGTTTTGAAATAGGCCAAACGTGGATTCTGTTACAGAAGGTGAGGAACAGAAAGCAAAGTTTTAGAAGAGAAAATGATGCTCATAAAGACTTTACCCCATAAAGTGTTACTGCAATATACATCATACCAGTTTTACAAAGTGTGTTGCTTTGTTTTCATCCGTACTCAGAATGCGGTGAAGAAAAAGTGTCTGCTTCCCTAGGTTCTGTTAAGCGTGGTGTTCCCTAAAGGTGAGGTTAAAGAAGGAGTATCTGTCATGCTTTAAAGAGCATCCCTCTTGTTCACCAGTGACCAGATCCTCCTCTAGGTCGGTTGTGTTGCCCTTTGACCTTTGTAAAAGGAGTCTAAAATATTAAACTTGGTGTATTAGTGACAGAGGTGCTTCCTGAAGCTTTCTTAAGGGTGTTTTCCATGTGAAAACACAAAAATCTCCCTGTGGTTTTCAGAGCAAAGCTAGAGAATACATTTCAGTGTAATGTATACGTATACCAAATTTTTGCTTGAAATGCATAACCATGAATTTCAGTTTTTATTCATCAGATGTAGATGCTTAAACTCGCTAAAAGGTAACAGGATTTTAAATGTCAGTGGAAAAAATGATCTGATGGACTCTTTTGAAGATGCTGGGAAGCTATACTGGATGGTTGGGTCCTATTTTAAATAGCAGGGGGGGCAGGGGTGTCCTCTTCCATGCTTACTCTAGAGGCATGTTCTATAAAGGCAGAGTTCTCTTCAAAAAGCCTGTACTCAGGAATGATGCATTTCAACTTGCCTCCTCTTAATTTGATCTGAATTTCTTGACCTGTCTTTTGGAATAGATGTTCTCACAGGATTGTGGAAGAACTGTAAACTCGAGGGCTCAGGATTCTGGAATGCTCTTTCCTGCCCTGTAACATTCTGACTGAAAACACTTGGAGCATGTGCTATTCTGCTTCTCAGGCAAAATACAACAGACCAACGTAAACAACAAACCCCAGCTGGGCCTCTGACCTGGTCTTAATGCAGATGGCAGGCTGTCTTCTGTGTTCTGTCAGTCCTGAGTGACCTTGGAGACCATTGTGCTGTTGGCAAACAACAAACTGTTTTAAAAGAACAGAAATGATTTTGCTGCTTGTGTTTGATGACCAAATCTGAAGACTTCTAGGAATGTCCCGTTAGTGTGTTGAGATGTTAAAAGCACAATGTTACCTCTAAAGTTTTGCTTTCATACCTGTGAAGGGATTCCCTGAAGTGATGTGTAATGTCATAGTACTATACATTCTTACAAAGTGACTACAGTTTTTGTCTGCATTTGTGTTGTTTTCAGAATACACAGATGATAATGCCCTGATTGCTAAGAACTCATCGGTGATTGTTAGGAGAATCCCTGTTGGAGGAGTCAAAGGTACCAGCAAAACCTGTGTTGTGTAAGTATCCATACAGCATTGTACCCTTTGTTAGGGCTTTCAGTGTGTTAGCTGCTTTTGTGGATATATTAGTTTACAGAGGCATTCAGATTGCATCTTTGTTGTTAAAGCCACTGTTAATTTTTGTTGTCATGGGGTAGATTGTAATCATAGAATCATAGAATCATTTAGGTTGGAAAAGACCTTTAAGATCATCCAGTCCAACCATTAACCTACACTACCAAGTCCACACTAAACCAATCAAGGGTAGACTAGACTAAACCATGTCCCAAAGTGCCACATCTACCCGTTTTTTGAACACTTCCAGGGATGGTGACTCCACCACCTCTCTGGGCAGCCTCTTCCAATTCTTGACCACCCTTTCTGTAAAGAAATTTT
Source organism: Pelecanus crispus (assembly GCF_030463565.1). Lineage (NCBI taxonomy): Eukaryota > Metazoa > Chordata > Aves > Pelecaniformes > Pelecanidae > Pelecanus > Pelecanus crispus. Next base: position 1,679,249 of record NC_134673.1, on the reverse strand, counting down.
TCCTAATTTCCAACCTAAACCTCCCCTGGCGCAGCTTGAGCCCATTTCCTCTTGTCCTATTGCTAACTACATGGGAGAAGAGACCAACACCCACCTCACTACAACCTCCTTTCAGGTAGTTGTAGAGAGCAATAAGGTCTCCCCTCAGCCTCCTCTTCTCTAAGCTAAACAATCCCAGTTCCCTCAGCTGCTCCTCATAAGGCCTGTTCCCTAGACCCTTCACCAGCCTTGTTGCCCTTCTCTGAACACGCTCCAGCGCCTCAATGTCTTTCTTGTATTGAGGGGCCCAAAACTGGACACAGCATTCCAGGTGTGGCCTCACCAGCGCTAAGTACAGGGGCACAATCACCTCCCTGCTCCTGCTGGCCACACTATTCCTGATGCAAGCCAGGATGCTGTTGGCCTTCTTGGCCACCTGGGCACACTGCTGGCTCATGTTCAGCTGGCTGTCAACCAACACCCCCAGGTCCTTTTCAGCCAGGCAGCTTTCCAGCCACTCTTCCCCAAGCCTGTAGCGTTGCATGGGGTTGTTGTGCCCGAAGTGCAGGACCCGGCACTTGGCCTTGTTAAACCTCATACAGTCGGCCTCGGCCCATCGGTCCAGCCTGTCCAGGTCCCTCTGCAGGGCCATCCTACCCTCCAGCAGATTGACACTCCCACCCAACTTGGTGTCATCTGCAAACTTACTGAGGGTGCACTCAATCCCCTCACCCAGATCATTGATAAAGATATTAAACAAGGCTGGCCCCAAAACAGAGCCCTGGGGAACACCGCTTGTGACCGGCTGCCAACTGGACTTAGCTCCATTCACCACTACTCTCTGGGCTCGGCCACCCAACCAGTTTTTAACCCAGCGAAGACTATGCCCGTCCAAGTCATGAGCTGCCAGCTTCCCAAGGAGAATACTATGGGAGACTGTGTCGAAGGCTTTGCTAAAGTCCAGGTAAATGACATCCACAGCCTTTCCATCATCTACCAGGTGGGTCACCAGGTCATAAAAGATCAGCTTGGTCAAGCAGGACCTGCCTTTCATGAACCCATGCTGGCTGGTCCTGATCCCCTGGTTGACCTGCACTTGCCTGTTGAGTTCACTCAAGATGAACCGCTCCATAATCTTTCCCAGCACCGAGGTCAGGCTGACAGGCCTGTAGTTTCCCGGGTCCTCCTTCTGGCCCTTCTTGTAGATGGGCGTCACATTGGCAAGCCTCCAGTCATCAGGGACCTCCCCTGTTAACCAGGACTTCTGATAGCTGAATGTATCTGTCCCAAAGTCAACTTCCATGTTCAGGCCTGCTGGGACACAGGGTTCCAACTGCAGCAATGGTAACTTTTAAGATGATACTCTTGGGCTTGTTCAGGGGCTTGATTTTGCTGATACCCAGGATGTAGATCCTGTTTCCTCTGTCTGGAGAGATTCCTTGCTATGTCTGTTTGCTTTTATTGTTTTTATAGTAAAGACAGAGCCACATCGTAGTGGGAACTCAGAACTTGTTCCCATCTCAGAAGTGTCTGATTGTTGGGGTTTGACTCTTTCTTGCCTTTGGGGGAGGGAGGGTGGGATATGGCAGGTATTCTTATGCCCCAAGGCTGGGGGTTTTGCATCCTAGCTGTAGAGGAAAGACCAAGGGTTGCCAGCTGGCGAACCGTGCAAACAAGAAGTTCCATTCATAAGGGATTCGTATCAGTTTCCTAAAGACAACATCCATTTCAGGCAAGAGAAAAAGAACAATATCCCAAAGTGTATTGCCTTTTGTGCGAGTACGATGAAGGAATAGTTAATCCTTTCCAAACCTGAAATGCAGGAAGCAGTTTAGCACGTTGCCAACTGTTGCTAGTTCTCTTTCTAAGTCTGTTTTTACCCTAAGCTGATATCTGTGCTCCAGGTTTTAGTTCTGTATTCCTAAGATTTAGAGAGGACAGAGAATCAGGCGTATTGATTAAAATGACAGACACTCAAATGCAATCCTGCCTACAGCATTATTGCTGTCATTTCTGTATTCACACAGTTCAGTTGTGTATCAGCTACATTAGCATTGTTTGAATGGTCATGTTTTCCAGCCTTCTTAAAGATAGGCCTCTCCACCACAGTTAGTAGGTGTTATTAGCTTGTGGTTTTGCCATGTCCTTCTGATGTGGGTTCCCCATAAATAAAGTATACTGATGAGTTACAGTGTGTCTTGAACAAACAGTACAGCAGCATCCTGGCACCCGTGAAGCACTTGCCAGCCAAAAACCCTGAATTTGTGTGGCTCTGCCTGTAAACTTTGGGCATGTTACTGCAGCAGTTGTTGCAGTGCTTTCAGGCACTACTGAGTAATTGTGGACGCCACAGCATTGTGCTTATAAACATGGCCTTGTTTGGGGGGTTAATTTAAGTATGGATGCTCAGTGCTGCCTTGTGAATGCATCCTCCGTTTCTGGTTGGGTGGCACCCTCTCCTGGTATTGTAATGCTGCCCTAAAGTGAGAGGACAGATGCTGCTGGCATCAAAGCTCAACTAAATCCCTGTGTGTGGGGACGAGGAAAGAATGGCACTGCTGTTGTAACGTTGAAAACTAGCCGTGCAGATTAGCTTTTGATTCCTCTGTCTGGAAACATTGCAGAAACTGCTGGTAGAGTGGTTAATGTTTGGGAATGCTGACCGTATGCTGTAATGGTGGAGAGGCCTTCAAAAATGCATTACTTGCCTTGTAGTACGTTCTTGAAGGGAAATGTACGAAGAAACCACTGTGTGATAATCTCAAGCATTTCCTTGTACTTCCTCATCTTCAGGAGGTACGTGCTCTATTTTAAGTTCTGATCACCTCCATTTCTTCTTGCAGAAGTCGAACGGAGCCAGTGCGTGGACCATCAAAACCAGTATGTAAAACCACAGTCTCGCACTGTTTTTCTACACACGGCACTTAATTCTAAACAATGTAGCCTTGTATTAATTTTCCAAACAGTAATTTCATCTCTTTTGCAGTAAAACAGAGTATATGTTGTAAATAGAATGTATTTGATTCAGCATAATAGTTTGTATGTTTGTATCGGTTGTTGTGTGCTTTTTGATTCTTGCAATACAAATTGTCTGGAGTGCATTTTTTTGCCATTTTCACATTGTATCACTTAGCTGTTGTTTTTAAACACTTTTTTTTTGCCTAATTGTTTTTGAAAATGTGATGAAAACCCCCTGAGAAACCATTATTGTTCAACTTGGTACTGTTTCTTACTTTTGATTTGGGTGTTCAAACAAATACGATGAGCCACGTATCCCATATGTTTTGAGGACAGTTCTGTGCAGCTAAATGATTCCTTTCCATGTCCTTAAATACCTGGGTGTTTGTTCCTAAAACTGTATGATTGAAGTGATATTCTTTGGGCCCCTCTGAGTGAATAAATGTCTTTCATAGATTGCCGTGAAATTAAACATCGTTGCTACACAAAGTGCTATTGTAAAGTTCTGCATTTGATCTTTCCACTTTCTCAGATGAAGCAGTTTAGTTGAATAGTTTGTCTGCAAATGAAAATACCTAAACCCCAGTGTATAAATTTTGGCACAAGGTTAGAGCCTGGTGCATTTGTGGGTAAAATCCCTGTCATTTGTCTTCACTTCTGCCTGCAGTATGCTTTTGGAGCTGGGTGACTTCAGGGTTGGATGCTGCTTTAATTTCCCAGAAGTTAAGCCTTTCTTTAGTGTACCACCGTATGATTCTAAACATATAGAGAAGGAATGATGAACTGGAGTGAGGAATCATCTTCTGCATGTAGAGATTTTTTTCCCCAGAGTCTGCTAAAACTGCTCCCTTGAATTCTTCCACTGCATTAGGTACAAAAGGACAAGAGCATTTTCCAAGGAAGGGTTTTACTCTCTTCTGATCCAGTTAGTGACCCCTTGAGGAGAGCTGTTCATTTTACATTGTGAAATGTTATTCTACGCTTGTGAACAACTTCAGGCATAATAAGCAGTGATTCAAGTGTCTTTCTGCTAAGGTTTTACTAGTGTAAGCTTAAGTGCTGCTTGTGGCATAATAGACTTGAGTATACTGGAAAAGGAGCAAGCGAAGAGTTCCCCTTTTTCCTTGTGGAAAAATTGCCCTCCAGTCATTAGTTCTCAACAAACACAGCAGTCCATTACGAACCAGTGGCCTGAGGACTTCATTCCTGCAAGCTGTTCCATAGGTAGCTGGGAGGGAGGAGTGTGGTTGCAATTTATTCTCATAAATTCCTTTTTAGCTGAAAATTGGCAGCTTCCTTACCCCTTTGACTCTTAAGCAGTTGTGAGCATTTGACAAGGGTCCCTCTCTGAGATAGTCTGGAGCAGTAAGTTGATCTCAGGCGGGTTTGGTGAGTTTGGTTTCTTCTCATTAACCACAGAGGCACTCTGGAGCTGTCACAGGTTTGGACACTTTTTTGAACAAATACAGATTACACTGGGTTGGAAATGCCTCTTTCAGTGATACTCAGAGGATACAATGCAGCCTTTCAGGCTACAGTAGAGGTGAACTATTGCTGTGTTTTGATTGTAGAACTTGAATATGTGTTTAATGTTTTGTGAACAGATTGATGACTCTTCTGGATGTATTTCTCTGACCCAGCTTATTAAGGTGTGTATATATAGATACGGTCCTGGTTTCAGCTGGAATAGAGTTAATTTTCTTCCTAGTAGCTGGCATAGTGCTGTGTTTTGGATTTAGGATGAGAAGAATGTTGATAACACACTGGTGTTTTAGTTGTTGCTAAGTATTGCTTATGCTAGTGAAGGACTTTTCAGCTTGCCATGCTCTGCCAGGTGGACACAAGCTCTGCTGCCCAGCAGAGTGCCGTAGTGCAGGGGTTTGCAGATGGCAACATAGTGGTCATAGGCCATGACAGTGAGAAGAAAAAACTGCTGAAATGAAAAAGACAGACAGACAGAGTTGGGCAGCACATCCCAAGTAGGAGATGGCCCTGGAGTCCCACAGGGAATTGGCCATGGCTTTAGGCACAGTGGTGGAGATGCAGACCAGGTCAAGGAGGGAGAGCTTGAGGAGGAAGAAGTACGTGGGGGTGTGGAGGCGGTGGTCACAGGCTATGGTGGTGATGATGGGGCCGTTGCCCAGGAGGGCAGTCACGTAGATGCCCAGGAAGAGCCAGAAGTGCAGGAGCTGCAGCTCCCGCGTGTCTGCAAACACCAGGAGGAGGAACTCAGTGATGGAGCTGCTGTTGGACATCTGCTGCCTCTGGGCATGGGGACTGTCATTGGAGAAAAAGATAGTGACAAGTTAGGGGAGACTTCTCTGAGCAAAATGAAAGCCATTTCCCATAGACACTCCCCCTGTCATACATAGACACCCTTTTCTGTTTCTAGCAGACCTTCCTTGAGCTCTGTGCCTGAAGCCCTGGTTGGTGCTGGCCGTGTGGGCCATGAGGAGCAGGGCATCTGCCCACAGGCTCTTGAGAAGTCAGCCCTATTCTGCAGCAGTGGGCAGGGACAGGGACCAGTCCTGGCTGTTCAACTGTGTCAGATGACTGTATCCTGTAAGATCCTGTAAGCTGTGGGATGTACCAGCTTCAGGAGATCCCTCCAGGAACTGCACCGGTATTGTCCTACAGCCAGTGACTTACCATGTCAAGGGCTGTGAAGATCTCTCCTGCAGTGAGCTCTCAGCATCCTCCCACCCCACACTGCCTTTAACCTCTCTCTGCCTCCCTCCTCTCCCCTCCCTGCCTGCAGGCACTGCGCTCAGCCCTGCTGCGCTTGGCACAGGAGCTGCTCCTGGGCAGAGCTGTCTCTCTGCAGCGCTGCCCGCTTGCCAGGAGCTGCCTGTGTCCCAGGAGCCCGGCCCAGCTCAGCAGCACAGCACCAGCCCAAGGCAGCACTTGCTCTGCCCCTCTGGGCTCCCTTGTGTTGTCCCTGGGGCTGCAGGGGAACCTGCTGTGACACAGCCTGAAGCCATCACTGATGCTCCCTCCCTCAGCTGAAAAGAGGGACTTAGTTCCAGTTTTCAAGATCCCAGCTTCTTGTTTAATTCATTACAAGAGTTGGCTGTTCACTTTGCAGTGCCTCTCTCTGCCTGTGGTCATTTGCTTGTACACCCCCCTCAGCTTCCTTGACTCCCGCCTTTCTCCACCCTTGCCTCCTCCCAAACAAGGGACCTACCCCTGCTTATTTCCCCCCCCCCTTGCTCCCATGTTTGCCACACCTGGGAACAGATGTGGTCATTCAGGCGCTGTTAGCTAGGTCGTCTTGGACTTCCATGCCATTACTGATGGGGTTTCCTGGGTACTGCTGTCTCTGCCAGATTTCTCTCCCCAAAGTGACCACAACTCTTCCTTCAATTTTCTGTCAAGTGTGGCCACCTCTCACACCAATCCCCCTTAACCACCTGCAAAATCTGGGGCTGCAATAGCAGAGTATCCACAGGAGACAAGCTGTCTGCTCTAAGGCCGCCTTCTGTCTGCTCTGAGCAGATACTGGGCACCACCTTCAGGTCCATTCCAAAATCCAAAGCAGCCTTGAGCCAGTTGGTTTGGGGCCCAGCTCTGGTGCCCATGAAGCCATGCTACGCCTCAAGGGCCCTGAGAGCAGCTCTTCCACTTTCAGGCAGAGCCTGCCCTGCCATCCTAGGGACCAGGCTGCACTCGGCTGGGTGCCTCAGCTCTATCCCCACAAGCCAGGGTGGCAGCAGGAAGCTCCCGCACCTTGCACGCCCTTTGAGGCTGCCATTCTTCAAGCCACTGCTCTCTGCCCTCCGGGGACCCAGCCCTGCTCAGCAAATGCAACGCACGTGCCTGGCTCCTGCTTTTCTCCCAGGACTGCCCTGCACTCCAGCATGTGAGCAGCTGTAGCTGACACCTGGCTGCCCCACCAAGTCTCACTGATACCAATGATATCCTAGCTCTGGGAACGGACCCAGGCTTCCAGTTCAGCTTGGTTGTTTCTCACACTGCCTGCCCTGCTGTACAAGCATTTCAGATATGCTCCTGAGCCCTCCCTGCTCCCAGGAGCAGGGTAAATGTTTCCATCCTCAGGCGATGTATGCAACTTGGATGAAACCCGAAGATAATAATGCAGAAGAATTGGGAAAAAAAAAATAGAAAAAGAAAAGACAAACCCCAAAACCCAGAACTGACAGTCAATGTATTAACTCCCACTTCCAACAGAAGACTAAACAGAAACTAACACAAAGCAAGTGGGGAAGGGGACAGAAAATAGCAGGAAAAGGCTAATCTCACTGCTGCAGTGCTGCATGTAAATTACAGTGGTTTCCTAAAACCCAATAGCTTGGCTAAACTCAAAATTCAGCCAGGAAGGATCACAGCTGTGCTTGATGGCACTAAAACAATGGGCATGACTCTGCACTTCTGCAGCCTCTAAGGACAAATGCCAACCAGAGATCCTTTCACTTACTGAAATAGTCATACTAAACCAAAAAGGATCCACTTTCTTGCTTTGGCTGCAGTAACAGCAGGACGGCAGCACAAATTTGCAAGTGTAGAATGACAGCTAACAGAAGAGCAAGACAATGAAGAAATACTCAAAAGTATAAGCTTTGTGCATCTTTTTTTAAAAAAATCTTCACTAATTTTAGGTTTGCTGTTTTACTGTTCAACAAGAATTAGCAAGCTTTCCAGTGATTTATTCCTGCCACACTAAGATCCAGCTTCTGGTTTGAAATTCATACAAGGATACACGTATGAAAAAAAAAAAAAAAAAAAAAAAAGAAACTAAATGAAACCAAAGCAAACCCAAAACCGCACCCTGTAGACCAAGACCTGAGGTAGCTTTAAGAATGAAGCTAATTGTGTCTCCAAGACTAGAAAGCACCTGAGGCTGCAGTGCTTTGACAGGGGGAGGGAGAGAGGACTTCTAAAGAGAGATGCAAGGCTTCCACCCTCCCAACAGCCACCCACAGCCCAAATCAGGGACAGTCAGAGCAAACAAGAAGGAAATGTGTTTGCTTTCTCTCTCATTTACTTGAATTAGTTCTAACTAAGACTAAGTCTTCCCTCCCACTCCACGATTTTTCCTGTTTTTTAATTTTTTTTTTTTTGAGATTTCTCTGTTCCCTTATGGTAAGATGCTACTTAGAAATGTAATACAGACGTGCCAGGGAATACACGAGGCTAAAAGAATGTTAGCTTTATTTATAACATGTGATTTGTGTTTATACACACGCTAGTAAAGAAAAGTGGAAAACAGCCATGCAATTGTCCATGGTCCAGAATGGCTAGTGCAGTCCCCCGCAAAAGGTACTCCCCTTCTATCTTCCCAAAGTGGGAACTACTCTTTACGGGATAGTATCAAAATATTCTTATCCTTCTAAGAGGAAGATGTTCTAACTCTGTCTGTGTCTGGCTACTCCTTCTTCACTTTTTTCACAGGAGGTTCTATTTGAGCAGATCTTTCACCATCGGTGTCCACCTTCCTTTCCCACGCGCTGTATCTTTCCTTCTCAGATCGATCTCCGAAGTCAACAGATCTGCCATAGTGAGCTTCCCTACCATATGGTGGAACTTCTCTGTGTCTCTTAAGATACTGCCTTTCTCCTTGCCCTTGAGGTATAGTCTGTTTAATGCGAGACTGGCCTCTAAATACTGGACACCTTGGTCGTGAACGGGATCTTCAGTATGGGGTGACCTTGACCTTGACCAGTGATAACCATGTGCCCTTGACCTAGAATGAGAGTTACCACTTTTCCCTTTGCCTCTTCTTGGATACGGTGGCGATCGCGAGTAGGAGCAAGGATGGGAACGTCTAAATGTTCGAGAGGAGGAGCGAGTGCGGGAAGAACCAGACCTTGACTTGGAGTCGCTATATGAACTTCTAGAGTAAGATGAAGCCCTACAGGGAGACTTGGACCTTAAGGAAAACACAACACAGAAAAAAATAATGAAGATAATTCAAAACAGTCATTCTCCCCAGGTTTTTTCCTCCCAAGTTTGGTTTGGGTTATTTTTTTTTCCTCTCCCATATGCTTATGGCAAAGCTTCTTTCAGCTGCTGATGTGATGCTACTGCAGAGTGAAGAACTTGATGACATGTAAGAGTTTCTGCTTACAAGACACAACAGCTGCTGCTTTGTTAGTGTAAAAACATCCAGGAAGGGTAAGTCTATTTCCACTCACTTCTCTCTCATGAACTACCACAGCTGTTGATTGATTTCTGGTGGTGTATACTGGCCTCTACTGGTATGGGAACAGGAATTTTTCACTCCTCTGCGACTACATGCAGTGCAAATCATTTTTGTTGCAGTAAGATGCAAAAAGAGCAAATCTTAACAGCACCCATGCAGTATCAAACATCAAGAAAACATGATTTAGCCTCAAGACAGTAAAGCTCAATTTTAAAATGCCAATTTTTATATGTAATTATGTTTTCCTCAAAAAGAGTTCATTTTTCAGAGTCCTCTTTTCCGTCCTGTACTGGAGTTTTGTTTTAAATAATCTTACTGCAAGCACATATCCCCTTTCTTAAAGCCAATTCAAATTAAGACACCTAAAAATTAATTACTGCTTGTATTCTCCACAGCGATCTGTGCATACTCAGTTCATTATAAACCAGCTGCTGTATAAGTCCTATGTTACAGCCTTGTTTAACAGGTTACAAGTAGTCATCTCTTGAATTTCTGTAGAATACTCACAGTTCCCAACGTGGTCTGACACCTGCTGAGCAAATTGTTCTGGCTGTCATTGGATGACCTATTGGAGTGGGGAGACAAAAAAAACCCCAAAATCCCATTCAGTTGGTCTGAAGATAATTCTTTTAAGGAAATCCTGAAGTTATAGACACTTACCAGCTGTGGATATTGGTTGTCCTTGGGGGCCCAGAACACTTGCTAATGCTGGCTGTCTTTGTACAGGATCCTGGTAGCCCTTGTGAATAAATGCAAACAGTTGGAAAATAAGCTCTACGAAAATACCACAATCAGCGCATATGTTGAAATAAAACTTACCTTCTTCTTCCAAAAAAATGCTGATTGTCAGAGTGGAAGGTTTAGACAGTTGAGTGGCACTCACCAGAGCAGTAGGAGGTGTCAGGAGTGGTGTTGGTGGCGGCTGCTGCTGCTGTTGCTGCGGAATCTGCTTAGGAAGCCTTTTCTTGTAGCCAGTTCCGTTTCTGAAGTTGTTCACAGCCTAGAGGCAGAAAAACATTTACAAAAAGGTAATATGAAACTTCAGTAGACACATGAACAAATGCCTCCACAGAATAAATTTTTTTTTTTGCATTCCTGTAAATGCTACCAACCCTAAAATAAATCACCATACAGATATATGAACGACTCAAGAGTATCCGTATTTCAAGTACTTCAGTGTTCACATCAATTTGCAAGTGAGGCAATCACGTTAAACAAAAGTGTGACCTGAATGTGCCAGGTTGTCTCTAAAGAGTTGTAAGCTTCCATGACAACAGCGAAAGTATTTGAAAAGTAAAGTTAGCCTTGTTCAATTTCGCCTTGCTTAAAGGAGATGTAAATGAATATTTGCTTCCCTTTCAGCTTTTTACAAACAGACACGAAATCATCAGCAGGCAGGGAAATCATTGAGATGGGAAGTCGTTGTGGTATGACAAATCAAACCATCGCAAGGCTGGATGAAGCAGGTGCTGGCAGAACCATCGCCATGGGGACGCCCCCCCCCACAATGCTGTTTGTCCCCAACAAACCCCACACCGACCAACCGCCATGGCAGGTACAGCAGCAGGCTCCTGCTCCTCCTGGTGCTCCTGCCCTCCAGGTAATCCCCCATACGGCTCTGCCCACCAGTATCTCACCCCATCACCCCTCTTTGCTTCCCCCGACAGGGACGTTTCCTCTCCGCCTGCCAATGGCATCGGAGGTGCACAGCATGAGCTTCACCGCCCCAGCCATGCTGCTACCAGTCACTGCCCGTGTGCTGCCTTCTGTCCCGGGGCTGATGGTGTCCTCTGAGCCTGCCCAGCTCCACACTGTCACCTTCCAGCTGGCCCAGGACAGCGGCTGGCAGGGGGTGCCAGGGCCCCTGGGGGCCCCGGGGCAGGGGGTGCAGCTGCCGCATGTGATGCCACTTCCCCCCAGGGTGCAGCTCCCCACCGTGCTGCAGCTCCCCCATGGGGCATAGGTCCCCCATGGGATACAGCTCCCCCATGGGGTGCAGCTCCCCACCATGGTGCAGTACCCCACCGTGGCTGCTCCCTGGTCCACTGCCTATGGCTGGGGACAGCCAGTGGTGACAGGGATGCTGCTGCCCCAACAGCCGATGGGGCTGGGGCCAGGGGCCATGGGCCAGGGCGAGCCCCTGAACCCCACGGGCTCCTGCCCGCTGCACATCCCTGCCTGCCCCACCACCCCGGCCCCCCACTGCCCCGCAGCTCAGCACTGGGTGCAGGGCCCCGCTGCACTCCACACCCTGCCCAGCAGCGCCCAGAAGCCATCGCAGACCTTTAAGAAGGACGCAGCGGCCGTCGAGAACAGCGACGCGGTGGCCAGGCCCTACCAGACCACCCTGGCTCCACTGACCAGCACAACCACAACCAAACCCAAAGGTGAGAACTGGGGGTGGCAGAACCTGCGGGAGGGTGGCCCGCACCAAGGAAAGCTTGCATCGCCCCGGGCTTTCGGTTGCCTTTGTTTGCTTTTTCAGCAGTGGTGACCACCCTGGCGGCCCCGGAGAAGCCTGCGGACCTGCCCAAGCAGGGGCCAGACCCCTTCGCCGAGCCCTTTCCTCAGCAGGCAGCTGACACCAACACCAACGACACGCTCGCCTGGCTCAACACCCTCGATGGCACGGGCACCCCCAAGGCGCAAGAGACCTCCCCGCAGGACAACGTGCCACCCAAGAAGAAGATGGTGCTGTGCCAGGTGGCAAAACAATCCAAAACCCTGGGGGAGGGGAAGCTGGGCAGGGACGGCGTGGCGGCAGGCGGCAGTGGGCAGCAGGCGGGCAGTAGCAGGCAAAAAGCAGGCAGCAGCAAGCGCATGGCACCTGAGGACCCAGACATACCCACCTCAGTGCTCAAGCAACCCGGAATCCCTGGGGACACCGGGGGGCAAAGCACCCCACGCCCGCCACTCGCCTGCCCGCCCCGCCCGCTGCTCATCGAGAAGGTGCAGAGCGTGGATCCCCTCAACATGCGAGCCTGGGACAGGCCGCTGCGCAAAAAAGTCCAGGCCAAAACGCCACAGGGGCTAAGGACACCCCGCAACGACCTGAGGGCACACTTGCTGAGCTCCATCCAGTGCCTACACCCACTGGGGCAAAGAGTCAAGCTGGTGGGGCCGGTGCACCAACCACCGGACCCGGAGACCCAGCCCAGCCCCCACATGCCCCCCAGCCTCCCCAAGCCCCTACCCACAGCCCCGAGACCCAGCGTGGGGCCAGCTGCCTCCAAGGCAGCTGATGGCAGGAAGGACACTGCACCGGTGGTGGCATCAAGCAGCAAGGCACGCACCGGGGCTGCCGCCAAACCCAAGCAGCCGAGATGGCTGCGCCTGTCGCCCACGGCGGGCCAAACCCCATGCGAGGGGCTGCCCCAGCACCTGCGCATGCCGCCGAGGCTGCCACGCTCCCCTGACGACCCTGTGCCGGCCCTCGGGCCCTCGGGGGGCCTCGCAGCTGCGCCCACCCCGCTGGAGGAGCAGGAGGAGTCAGTGCCCATCACACCCCAGCAGCGGCCCGAGCGCGAGCACATGAAGAAGCTGGCCCAGGAGCAGCGGCAGTGGGCGGCCATGCAGATGTCACTGGGCCAGCTGCAGTTTTTTGTGCAGAGGGAGATCGACATGGAGATAGCCGACAGCAATGGCTAGCCATAGCCACCGGTCCAGCACCGTCCCCCGCAGCACCCACACGCAGGGGGAGATCCGGAGGCAGAGACCTGCACCCACCTGCTCCAGCCCCAGCCCCAGCCCTCTCCCACATCCCTGCTTCTTCCTATTTTATTAAAAGTGTTGGCTGTTCGCTTTGCAGTGCCTCTCTCTGCCTGCGGTCATTTGCTCAGTGGGAGGTGGGGTGCGGGGGTTAACACAGCCCCTGCCCACCCCACAGGTGCCTGAGCTGGGCTGGGGATGGCCACCAAGAGGGTGGGCAGATGGGGCATCACTCTGGGTGGTGGGCGCGCATGGGAGAAACCACGCTGATTTGCATCAACGCCGGGAGGATGGAGGCCTCCATCACCGCCCCGGTACCAGCATCACCATCACTGCCCCAGCACCAGCATCACAGCCAGCGAGCCAGATCCAGCCCTGGCAAGGAGCTGCGGCCACCCCAGGGGGCCAGGCAGGGACTGGCTGAGCACGCAAAACCCAGCTCACACCGGGCTGGCGAGCGGCCATTGCTGGCCAGGGCTCACACAGTGAGATCCCGGAGCTTGTGCTGCACCGGCTGCCCAGCTCGCTCCCACCCCTCTACAGCCTTGTCCGGCGCTGCCTGGACCACACCCAGCAAAACCCCTGCCCACAGCTGAGCCCCAAGACGGTGTCACAAAGAATTTGCAACTGGCCCATGCCAACTGATGCAAGGTGCCAGGACGCAAAGTATACAGTTACAGGGGCAAATACTTTCTTATCTGCATGCCGTGTCTGACTACAGCAGCCAGCATGCCGCGGGGAGCTCCTTCCTGCTGTCTGACCCTGCAGGTGCACAGAAAGTTGGGAGGGGACACAGCCGGGACAGCTCACCCCAACTGACCAAAGGGATATTCCAGACCATATGACATCACGCCCAGCAATAAAACTGGAGAGGAACGGTGGCGGGGGGGGGCCACCTTTTGGCAAAGTGTCTCAAGGAAATGTTTCTAATACTCTAGAATGGTCAGACTAAGCATGGTAATCTCACTCCATGTTCTAGCTCTGCCATACGTTACCTTTTTTTTTTTCCCCTCCATTCACCAAAAGGCTGCCACTTCTTTCTGAATGCAAGATGAGTTACATGGGGTTATACAGACAGCCCATGGAAAATGGAGAAATGACTCTGGGATCACATCTATCCCCATTCCTTGGCACTCCAACACTCCTTTCACGCTCCTTTCCTTGCCAGCAGTCAGGCCTTACGCACTCTGTGCAACACATACAAGATGACGACTTCGCCAGACACCGCCCAAATCAGCTCCTGCTTGAGTTCTCATCAGCTCAACTCCTGCCGCAACCTTTTCTCTCCTTACATGCAGCCCTGCCACATTCTCACTCACTCAGAAAGCTCCTACAAGCATCATCTCACTCACTGCCTTCATCGCAACTAACAGTCTCCTTAACACCGTCCCGTTGTTCCCCTCACTTCACACATCAGTTAATGCGGCCTTTCATGCCTTAGCCTCCTCCCTCATGCTATTTCCCACCGAGTACCACGACAACGGCTCCTAATTACACGTCCTGACAGCAGCTTCCACTGACTGTCACCTGCTACACACCAACAGGAACAGCACTGTCTTCTCCCATCGCCATCCCCATGCTCACGAAGAGCTGTTCACACACCCTGGCAGACGGCCTTGCTGCCTCAAAATCCTTGCTCTGCTGCTCAAGGCCATGAAAACTGGCATGCTACAGCTGGACCCACATCACTCTTCCTCATTCCAGGTGACACTGCCCATTTCTGGATATTCCCACCTGCCCACAGACATCTCTTCTTTTCAATCTTGTAAGCATCTTGGAAAAGCACACTTTTTAAAATTTTTTTAACACCTGCTTTGACCTTGCTACAGTACAGGCTCAGAGTCCATGACTATGGCTGGTAATGTCTGTAGCAATACAGAGTTGTGTAGGGATGAAAAATACCCAGTGGTTCAGCTCATTTCAGCTGTTTAAGCCAAGGCTTTTGGCTAGAACACAGCCAAGAACATTTAAAACCAGAACTAACCTACACTCCCTCCTTCACTGGCACCTCTTTCTTCATCAGTTTGTTGCACTTCCTTAGTTCCTGGGGAGTACATATCAAGATGTTCCTGTTTAAAAGAAACATCAGTCACACAGAAAACCTGCCACTCACATACATGGTGCCCACACAGTAGCATTATCAAGGCCCTGCATATACACAAAAGACTAAATTAATGAACCAGGGAGGAGAGAGCAGAACGAGTGCTCTGGCACCTGCGATTAGTAACAAGAATTTCTGCTCTGACCTGGGGCTTAGTCAATGTTCAAGTACAGTACTGATCCACTAACAAAACTGAGCCTACCACGTAATCCCAGGTGCCATATACACCCTGCCTTCTTCCATTGCCTCCTGCCGATGAAATGTTTTCCAGGCTCTTCCACCTCATCGCAGCTTAGATACCTGCACTCTGGCTCAGGGCTGACTCGGGGAACTTCTCAGTGCTTTAATTTTGCGTTGGGCTTGATACAAGCACGAGGCTTCTTCCTTTGGCTTGGCCCCCAGCAGAAGGTGGGCGAGTAGCAGGTTTGCAAGTGCTTTGATGGAACTGAGCTTGGACACCTACCAGAGACTAAAACCCAAGCAAACAAAAAGCCCAGAGAAATTGCATTAGAGAGTAGCAGAAAGAAACATCAGGGCTGAGAACTGTTTAACACATGGGGTTTGCAATTTTGGAGACTGGAGCTCCCAACAGACTCGCCTCTTTGAATGGAAACATCCTTTAGCTTTTGGTCCTGACAGAAATACTACACACTGCCCCCACCTCTACTTTGCAGTTGCCTGAAGCATTGCCTGTCCATGCTCAGGTCTCTTCCACGCTTACAAAGTATGTTGAACCTGCAAAACAGTCGGTACTACAAACCGGCAGCCAAATGCCTCTTCTCTCAAACATGTGAAAACTGCAGTTCAAGACCACACAGGTACCATGACAAGCCTTCTGCTCTGGGTTAGCTTTTAAAAAGCAAGGTCTTCTGGACCTCTGTTTTCCAGCTGCCACCCACAGCTGCAGAAACGGTCTGCTTTGGATCAGCTGGAGGATCAATGCTAACCCCCAAAACTCAGTACAGGACGCTACACCTCAGGCTTCACATTTTGAGACCAACCCAAAGGACTGAATAACCTCTCTCCTGCCATTGGGCTGCCTGCAGCATTGCACATCCCCTGGCTTCTCCAGCTCTTCCCCAGCAGTCTTCTCCTGACCACTCTGCTATAGGCTGCTATATGGTCTCAGGGAACCATACTCTGCATCCACTCTGGCATCTCCCGTCAATGAGGATACAGAGATGCTCTCCCAGCACACTGTGCTCCTCTCACCTCTTCTGCTCTCACTGCATTGGCCTTTCCTCATCTCCAGGCACTGGTCTGCACCTTCAGTCACATCTCCACTGCTTGTAAAATTCCCCCGCTTCAAGGAAATCAACAAGATGACCAGGTCCTCCTGAGCCTTGTCTCTCATGGCAACTTTGCTCTAGCAACCAAGACGGAAAAGGGCCATGTGAGCACAGAAGCATCAAGGCTTGCCCCACACGAAGGTGGGATGAGATTTGCTCTTGTTCTGCACAGGAGCACAGCACAAAGAAAACCTGGTCAGGTTTAAGCACTAACAGCTTTACTGGGCTTTACCGGGCTTTTGCTGCCTTCTGCAGACCTCTCGCCTGGTAACATGCCAAACTTCCCAGCCCCTGCCTTTCAAGACGGCTTATTTTGGCTTGCATTAGAATATCAGTCAGCACCTGCACTGCCGAACCCTTGTAGACATGAGCATGCTCCTCACAGCTCCGTACCGCTGTACCCTGCGGGAAGTGAAGCTCAGGGTCAGCAGTGCTGCACAGATATGTGCTGGAAGGCAGCACAATGGGAATATATATACGAGACTGGTGGTGGAAAGGTCAAGTATCGACACTGGGAAACGTGATGCCAGTTCAGTGTCTGCAGCAGGATCTGGGCAGACACAGGATGAGCAGCGACTCTCTTTGGAGACCATGAGGCAACAGGTACCCTCACTCCCACAACCCACTCTACATGACATCCCACTTCTCGCATCCTTGCCATCCACTTCCCATCCAGCTTTCCAGACTGTGGGAATCGTCCTCTGACGGTAAGACAAGAGAAAGTGCTCCTTGCTGAACCACCACCATTTCCTCCACTGGAACCACCCCAGCTCTGCACACAAGGACATATGGCAGTGGCAGCAGTTCACTCCCGTTCTGCTCTCTACACACCCCTTTGAGGACCTGAATGAAGTCTGCTCCTGGGATCCTCCTTGTGCCCACCCCAGCCTCCTCAAAGAAGTCAACTATCGGCCACTTCTATTTGCGCGGGAGGTTAAGCAGCGTGACAAGATCCTGGGGGGACGGTGCACAAAGAAGGGGGGGTGCCGCTCTTCCCCCAGGGACGACAGTTCTCTGCTGGCAAGCACTGGAAAAGGTTAGAAAACTCCCTGAGAGCACCCTTACCCAGAGTCACCGGGCCAGGAGGTCAGACACCATCTGGGGCAACTCTACTCATCTGTTCTTCTCCCTCTAGTCTTCCCTTTCTTCTCAGGCCTTCTGTCAGCAGGGTTTGCTCCTGAGTTCCTGCAGATGCAAACAGAAACCCTTCTGTTGTGGGCCAGGAACTAACTCACCCAAGAGCTGTTTTTCAGAAAGGGCTATGGTTACTTGCCTGACATAAGCAATGCCCAGAGTTTCTGATGCACCTCCGGAGTGCAGGGATGCACACAAGGGACTGCTAAGGCTCAGAGTAACTCACATCATTTAAGAACCCACAACAGGCAACTGAACGGGAGAACGAGCACAAACAAGGGGTCTTTGCAGAATCACTATCGATTTCTTTTTCACATCCAGATTTTCCTCACCACGGGGAGGAAACACAGACTCTGCAGACCCTGCACACAAATACAGTTCTGCGGAACACCGGGGAGAAGAAAGTAGAGAGACCTGAACAGGGAATTTTCAAATCTGTGAACAATCAAGTCAAAACACTTCCCAAGTGTAGCATCAAGTTACAGAAATTTAAACCTGATGGAGCCGTGTAGCAGAAGTGAGTATTACAGACAGCTAGAGGGGAGCACTGCAGTCAAGAGGGGAAGCAACACAGACAGCTCCAACTGCACACTGCCACCTCATTGCCTTAAACACAACAGGCTTGGGATCCCGACTGCTCACTTCACCCTGGAATAGTCCCATTCCTCAGCTGAAAACGACTGTGCACGTGGCTGAGGACAGACACAATCCACACAGACAGCAAGCACAGCTAAATGCTGTGCTTTCCTTGATCACATTTCCTTGGCAATAATACATTTTAAAAAAAAACAAAAGCTGTTACTGCAAGAACCAGGAAGAAAAAAATCCCTGACAGGTTGATTGGAACTTCCCGGCTGTGGTAAAACCATCCACCCTCTGGAGCCCCATTTCCCAAAAGCCAGCAGCACAGCTTGCGTGGGGGGAAAGGCACAAATCAGACCTTGGGGCCAAGAGAGGGGCACAACCATCTCCCAAGGGAGCTGCATCCAACCACCAGCACTCCACACTTGCTCCTCTGACAACAAAGTCCCTCTCACCTGGAGGGAGAAACAACCTCCATGCCTGCAAATCCCCATTTATCAAAGCCTCTCAACAGAGACGGGGCCGTCCATGAGCACGAGACCCACATGCAGGCCTGGGGACAGCAAAGGCACCTGCTCTGTCCCCACCACAGCATGCCCGCTCCACAGCCTGCAGCCCTCTCTTGGAGAGGAGGCCACTCCGCCTTCCCCTGCCCTGCGCACATCAGACACCCACCTCCAGCTCTCAGGGCTCGGGCTGGCGACCCTCGGGGCAGCAGCAGGAACCGCTCGGACCCTGCCTGTGGCCTTGGCCCTGGGGCTGAGCACTCGGGGCTGGGCTGGGGAGCTGGGCCATGCTGGGGCCCAGGGCACTGAGGTCTCCAGGTCCCTGCCCCCAGGCCCACCCACACGGGGAAATACCTGCTCCTCCTTCTCCTTCTCCTCCCGCCCCCGCCCCTGCAGCTCCCCGCCCCCCCCCACCCCGCTCCCCCCCTCCCCCATTTCTCCTCAGGCTGCTCGGCCTCTGCCCCCTCCGGCCCCGCCCCAGGCTGCCTGGGACTGACAGGCCGCCTCCGGCTCCGCTCATTGGCTCAGCTGTGGCCAATGGCGTGGCTGTTGCCAGGCGGGCACAGGCAGCCCGCGCCTCTCCTCCCAGGGCTGCCCTGCGCCCGCTGCCCCCCAGCCCGCAGCGGCTCCTCAGCCCGCCGGGACACTGGGCCTGCGGAGAGACGGCCTGCGAGAAGGGCCATGGCCCTGGGGCTGTTCTCTCAGCAGCGCAAGGGCTGTGCACAGCCCTGCCCTCCCTCAGGGCTCTGCTGGGGGCTGGGCCTGCCCGCGCAGGGAGCTGCCAGGAGGGAGCTGCCCGGGAATTGCTCTGGGCCCCAAGGCTTTCCCAAAATGCAGGCCTGTCTGTGCTGCCAGCCCCAGCCCTGGGCAGGGGGAGCTGCGTGATGGGAGCCGCTGATTTGACTTTCTGGGCAGATGATGGAGTAGGCAGACACAGGCTGTAAGCCTGGGCTGGTCTGTACCTGCAGAGCTGTGGGCTGAGCTATTCTGCCTCTGAAGGCTGGAGAGATACGGGCTGTGGGCAGAGTTACTGTTTGCCAGTTACCATTTCTTTTGGGGTCCTGTGACGGTGATGGTAAGGTTGTCAGCCTGCAGCTCTGTGGCAGTTAAAACTATGACTGAAAGAGTTTTGATGGTGGATGCTCCTCTGTGTGTTTCATTTTCAATAATTGTTTCACTGAGCTGGAATTATTTCTGTGCGATTAGGTGACAGGGATCTTCTTGCAGTAGGCTTCTGTTTCTGGAGCACATCCTGACAGCCTTTGTCATGCAGAGCTTTCCCATCTGTTCCCGAGAGGAGTCATGGTCATGATGTGGAGCAACTCCTGTGAGTAGTGGCTTCACCAGTAAGCTTGGATTTAGTGAATTCCTGTGGACAAATGGATGCAGCAGGTGCTCCATCCAAGAACTTTGATGTGCTGACGGTCTAGAGTGAATTTGGAGGCGTTTCCTCCTCCTCCTCCTCCTCCTCTTCCTCTTCCTCTTCCCTGTTCTTCCTCCTCCTTTTCCTTCTCCTCCTGCTCCTCCTCCTCTGGTTCTTTGTCATAGTCATCATCCTCCTCCTCCTGTTTTTCTTCTCCTCCTGTTGTTGTTGTTCTTCATCTTGTTCTTCCTCCTCCTGTTGTTCCTGCTACTGTTGTTCCTCCTCCCATTCTTCCTCCTCCTCCCTCCTCCTCCTTCTCTTCCTTCTCCTCCTCCTCTTCCTCTTCTTGCTGTTCTTCCTCCTCCTCTTGTTCTTCCTCTGACTCCTGTTCTTCAGCCTCCTTGTCATCCTCCACCTCTTCTTCCTCTTCCTCATTCTCCTTCTCTTTCTCCTCTGTCTCCTCATATGCCTCTGCATGTTTATCCTCTGTATGTTCATTGTCTTCCTGTTGTTCTTCATAGTCCTTCTCCTTATACCCCTCCTCCAACTCCTCCTCCTCCAACTCCTCCTCCTCCAACTCCTCCTCCTCCTATTCCCTTCTGTTTTTCTTCCTCCGCTTCCTCTTACTCTGTTGTTCTGTTTACTCTCCTGGTCTTATCCTCCTCCTGCTGTTCCTTCTGTTCTTTTTCCACCTTCTCCTCTTCTTCTGCTTCCTCCTCTTCCTTCCTCCTTCCTCCTCCTCTTCTTCTCCTACCTCATATTCCTCTTTTTCTTTTTCCTCTTCATCATCCTGTTCTTCCTCTTCTTCCTTCTCCTCCTACTCAACTTAATTTTATTCCTCTTATTCCTCCTCTTCCTTTCCTTCTTCCTCTTCCCCCTCATCCTCCTGTCGCCATCCTCCTTTTTTCTTCTCCTTTTTCTCATCCTCCTCTTCCTCTTCTTATGCCTGTTCCTTTTCCTATTTCTTCTCCTCCTGTTCCTCCTCCACCTCCTCTTCTTCCTCCTCTTGCTCATTTCTCATCTTTCTCCTCCTCATTGTTCCTTTTCATCCTTGTCCTATCTTTTCATCCTCCTTATCCCTCATCTTCCTTCTTGTGTTCCTCCTTCTCCTCCTCCTCCTCCTCCTCCTTCACCTTTTCCTCCAATTTCTCCTCATCCATCTCCTCCCATCCCTGGAGGTATCTAAAAGCCATGTAGAGATGGCACTTAGGGACCTGCTTTAGTGGTGCCTTGGCAGTGCTAGGTTAACAGTTGCACTCAATGATCCTAAGGGTCTTTGCCAACCTAAATGATTCTGATTCCGTGATTGTATGCAAAACGAAGCTTACAGAGGGTGGAAACAAGGCCAGGTATCCTGGGAGAAGCATGGAAATATTGTCCGAGCGTCCAGGGACCAAGTCAGGAAAGCCAAAGCCCAAATGGAATTGAATCTGGGCAGGGATGTCAAAGATAGGCAGAGGGGCTTCTTAAGTACGCAGAGACAAAAAGCATCCTAGGGAAATTGTGGGCCCCTTGCTCAACGAGACAGGGGACCTGGTTACACAGCCCATGGAAAAAGTGGAGGTACTGAATGCAGCCTTTGCCTCAGCCTTTACTAGCAAGAGCAGCCTTCAGGAATCCCAGGTCCCAGAGAGCAGGTGGAAAGGCTGGAGCAAGGAAGAGGTGCCCTTGGTGGAAGAGGATCAGGTCAGGGAATACTTGTGAAACAAGGCATATGCAGTTCTGAATGTCTCTCTCAAGACTGTTTGTGTACTCTTCCATATGTTTTTATTACGTTGACTTAATAGAATCATAGAATCGTTTAGGTTGGAAAAGACCTTTAAGATCATCCAGTCCAACCATTAACCTACACTACCAAGTCCACACTAAACCAATCAAGGGTAGACTAGACTAAACCATGTCCCAAAGTGCCACATCTACCCGTTTTTTGAACACTTCCAGGGATGGTGACTCCACCACCTCTCCGGGCAGCCTGTTCCAATTCTTGACCACCCTTTCTGTAAAGAAATTTTTCCTAATTTCCAACCTAAACCTCCCCTGGCGCAGCTTAAGCCCATTGCCTCTTGTCCTATTGCTAACTACATGGGAGAAGAGACCAACACCCACCTCACTACAACCTCCTTTCAGGTAGTTGTAGAGAGCGATAAGGTCTCCCCTCAGCCTCCTCTTCTCTAAGCTAAACAATCCCAGTTCCCTCAGCTGCTCCTCATAAGGCCTGTTCCCTAGACCCTTCACCAGCCTTGTTGCCCTTCTCTGAACGTGCTCCAGCACCTCAATGTCCTTCTTGTATTGAGGGGCCCAAAACTGGACACAGCATTCCAGGTGTGGCCTCACCAGCGCCGAGTACAGGGGAACAATCACCTCCCTGCTCCTGCTGGCCACACTATCCCTGACACAAGCCAGGATGCTCCTGGCCTTCTTGGCCACCTGGGCACACTGCTGGCTCATGTTCAGCTGGCTGTCGACCAACACCCCCAGGTCCTTTTCAGCCAGGCAGCTTTCCAGCCACTCTTCCCCAAGCCTGTAGCGTTGCATGGGGTTGTTGTGCCCGAAGTGCAGGACCCGGCACTTGGCCTTGTTAAACCTCATACAGTTGGCCTCGGCCCATCGGTCCAGCCTGGCCAGGTCCCTCTGCAGGGCCATCCTACCCTCCAGCAGATCGACACTCCCACCCAACTTGGTGTCATCTGCAAACTTACTGAGGGTGCACTCAATCCCCTCATCCAGATCATTGATAAAGATATTAAACAAGGCTGGCCCCAAAACAGAGCCCTGGGGAACACCGCTCGTGACCGGCCGCCAACTGCACTTAACTCCATTCACCACTACTCTCTGGGCTCGGCCACCCAACCAGTTTTTTTACCCAGCGAAGACTATGCCCGTCCAAGCCATGAGCTGCCAGCTTCCCAAGGAGAATATTGTGGGAGACTGTGTCAAAGGCTTTGCTAAAGTCCAGGTATATACCATCATTTGTCTTAAGTCTGGGTTGTCTGTTTTGTCTCTCTAAAGTGTCTAGTTAGACAAGTTAATCCTGTGATTTCTGTTTTTATTGTTAAATGCAGTGAAACACTGATGGACTTCTTCTTCACTGGTCCTGCATCAGGAGGTGAGTGGGGAAGCTGTATTAAATACAGTTCATCTAAGTAATCTGCCTGGTTGATACAAGCTGTGTTGTTCAGAGATGTCTAAAGTTTTGGTTTTTTTTTTTTTTTAAGGATAAAAAGCACTTGCCCCACTGTAAATATATAGCATGTAAAATTTATATAGTATAGAGTGGGTTTGATACTCCTGAAATCAGCTCTTCCGTTCAGTGGTGGGTGAGAAGATGCTGTCGGTGTGACCCAGAGAAGATAAGTAACTGGGGACTTCAGCTGCCTAGGCAAGAACGCAGACGGCTTTCTCCTTTGAAGTTAAAAGCTTCCAAAACCAGCAGCAGGTTGGAAGCTCAGCAGTAGCTTTTTACTGTGTGTGACACCATGGAAAAAAGGAGCAAGGTTAATGTTTTACTAAACAGTGCAAGGAATATTTTGGTACCTGGAGAACACCCTAAAGCCAAAGGGTAAGTGTCCCCTGCCTAATGTTCCTATGGCAACAGTTATGTGAGGTGACATAAAGTAGCATGACCAAGAAACCACATAGCTTTCCTGTATCTGGCTTTTTTCCCTCTTTTGTCCTTTGGCTCCAAGATTTGGTGTCTTGTCTTTTGTCTGATGAATAACCCTGGCCTAAAAGTATGAAAGGAGTTTAA